>NW_027590076.1:1812568-1817568 GCF_964213995.1 Mustelus asterias
AGTACACACATACACACTCACACTCACACAAATACGCGGGTCCTGTCAATGGACAGAAACACACACAAATACGCGGGTCCAGTCAAAGGACACACACACACGCACACACACACCCAAACACACACAAATACGTGGATCCTGTCAAAGGACAGACACACACACACACACACACACACACACACAAACACACACAAATACGCGGGTCCTGTCAAAGGACAAACACACACACACACAAATACGCGGTACCTGTCAAAGGACACACACACACACGCACACACTGACACACACACTCAAATATGCGGGGCCTGTCAAATGACACAAACACACACAAATACGCGGCTCCTGTCAAAGGATACACACACACACACACACACACACACAGACACAAAAACGCGGGTCCTGTCAACGGACACACACACAAACAGACACAAATACGCGGGTCAGTTCGAAAGACACACACACACACACACACACAAATAATCGTGCCCTGTCAAAGGACACACATGCACAAACACAAACACACACACACACACAAATACGCGGGTCCTGTCAATGGACACACACCGACACACACACACACATATATGCAGGTCCTGTCAAAGGACACATACACACGCACTCACAAATACGCGGGTCTTGTCAATGGAAACAAACACACACAAAAATACGCGGGTCCTGTCAAAGGACACACACACACAAATACGCGGGTCGTGTCAAAGCACACACACATACACACACACAAATACGCGGGTCCTGTCAAAGGACACACACACACGCACACACACACACACACACACACACACACATACACACGCACAAATACGCGGGTCCTGTCGATAGATACACACACACACACGAATACGCGGTTCCTGTCAAAGGACACACACACACAAGCACACACACAAATACGCGGGTCCTGTCAATGGACACACACACACACAAATACGCGGGTCCTGTCAAAGGACACACACAAACACACAAAGAACAAAGAACAAAGAACAAAGAACAATACAGCACAGGAACAGGCCCTTCGGCCCTCCAAGCCCGCGCCGCTCCCCGGTCCAGGATTGCATCCTGAATCCAGGATCCCCGCCCAATTTTCCAGCCTATCTACATACCAATATCCTATCCACCGAGCTGTCCCTCACAGCTACGATGCGTTGTTCATTACAACCTATTAACTTACCCCCACCCCCCATTCCAGACCATGTGATCTCCAGGGAGAGGCGAAAACCCAGAGTGAAAAACCCCAGGGCCAATATGGGGAAAAAAAAATCTGGGAAATTCCTCTCCGACCCCCTGAGGCGATCGAAACCAGTCCAGGAGATCACAATGGCCCCGATCGGAAAATGCTTCCCAACCCTAGTCATTTCCACTTCCACGAACACCATATGAATTCCCTGCCCCCGAGACAGGTTCCCAACTATCCGCAGTCTCACTCTGTACTGGCACCAGCAAGATGATCGTAGAATGAAGCCTTGAAACGAGAAACCAGGAACAATTAGCCCGCGCCGCTCCCTGGTCCAAACTAGACCACTCTTTTGTATCCCTCCATTCCCACTCCGTTCATATAGCTGTCTAGATAAGTCTTAAACGTTCCCAGTGTGTCCGCCTCCACCACCTTGCCCGGCAACACATTCCAGGCCCCCACGACCCTCTGTGTGAAATATGTCCTTCTGATATCTGTGTTAAACCTCCCCCCCTTCACCTTGAACCTATGACCCCTCGTGAACGTCACCACCGACCCGGGGAAAAGCTTCCCACCGTTCACCCTATCTATGCCTTTCATAATTTTATACACCTCTATTAAGTCTCCCCTCATCCTCCGTCTTTCCAAGGAGAACAACCCCAGTTTCCCCAATCTCTCCTCATAACCAAGCCCCTCCATACCAGGCAACATCCTGGTAAACCTCCTCTGTACTCTCTCCAAAGCCTCCACGTCCTTCTGGTAGTGTGGCGACCAGAACTGGACGCAGTATTCCAAATGCGGCCGAACCAACGTTCCATACATCTGCAACATCAGACCCCAACTTTTATACTCTATGCCCCGTCCTATAAAGGCAAGCATGCCATATGCCTTCTTCACCACCTTCTCCACCTGTGACGTCACCTTCAAAGATCTGTGGACTTGCACACCCAGGTCCCTCTGCGTCTCTACACCCTTTATGGTTCTTCCATTTATCGTGTAGCTTTCCCTCCATTATTCCCACCAAAATGCATCACTTCGCATTTATCAGGATTGAACTCCATCTGCCATTTCCTTGCCCAAATTTCCAGCCTATCTATATCCTTCTGTAGCCTCTGACAATGTTCCTCACTATCTGCAAGTCCTGCCAGTTTTGTGTCGTCCGCAAACTTACTGATCACCCCAGTTACTCCTTCTTCCAGATCATTTATATAAATCACAAACAGCAGAGGTCCCAATACAGAGCCCTGCGGTACACCAGTAGTCACAGGCCTCCAGCCGGAAAAAGACCCTTCCACTACCACCCTCTGTCTTCTATGACCAAGCCAGTTCTCCACCCATTTAGCCACCTCCCCCTTTATCCCATGGGATCCAACCTTTTTCACTAGCCTACCATGAGGGACTTTGTCAAATGCTTTACTAAATTCCATATAGACAACATCCACGGCCCTTCCTTCGTCAACCATTTTGGTCACTTCTTCAAAAAACACCACCAGGTTCGTGAGGCATGACCTCCCTCTCACAAAACCATGTTGACTATCGTTAATGAGTTTATTCCTTTCTAAATGCGCATACATCCTATCTTTAAGAATCTTCTCCAACAACTAATAGCCCAAGTAATAGGGCAATTGTTATGGGGGATTTTAACTTGACTAATATTGACTGGAATTGTTATAGCTCTAGCTCGTTAGAGGGGTCAGTTTTTGTTCAAAGCGTGCAGGAAGGTTTTTTGACTCAGTATGTAGACAGGCCAACTAGAGGTGAGGCTATATTGGATCTGGTGCTGGGAAATGAGCCAGACCAGGTGCTAGACTTGGAAGTTGGTGTGCATTTTGGTGATAGTGACCACAATTCGGTTACGTTCACCTTAGTGATGGAAAGGGATAGGCATGAACCTCGGGCCAGTGGTTTTAGCTGGGGGAAGGGTAATTATGAGGCTATTAGGAGAGAATTAGGAAACATAGGTTGGACTAGGAGATTACAGGGACTGGGAACGTCCGACATGTGGAGTTTTTTCAAGGAGCAGCTACTGCGAGTCTGTGATAGGTATGTCCCTGTCAGGCAAGGAGGAATTGGTAGGGCTAGGGAACCGTGGTGCACCAAAAAAGTTTCTTTGTTGGTTAAAAAGAAAAAGGAGGCTTATGTTCGGATGAGACGTGAGCACTCGGGTAGTGCACTAGAAAGCTTTAGATTGGCTAAGAGGGAGTTGAAGAGCGAGCTTAGAAGGGCTAAAAGGGGACATGAGAAGACTTTGGCGGATAGGGTTAAAGAGAATCCTAAGGCGTTCTATAGGTATGTCAAGAACAGAAGGTTGGTTAGGGCAAGTTTAGGGCCAGTTATAGATGGCAGAGGGAAGTTATGTGTGGAACCGGAGGAGATTGGTGAAGCATTGAACCAATATTTCTCTTCGGTGTTCACGCAAGGGGACATGAATATAGCTGAGGAGGACACTGGGTTGCAAGGGAGTAGAATAGACAGTATTACAGTTGATAAGGAGGATGTGCAGGATATTCTGGAGGGTCTGAAAATAGATAAATCCCCTGGTCCGGATGGGATTTATCCAAGGATTCTCTGGGAGGCAAGAGAAGTGATTGCAGAGCCTCTGGCTCTGATCTTCAGGTCGTCGTTGGCCTCTGGTATAGTACCAGAAGATTGGAGGTTAGCGAATGTTGTCCCATTGTTTAAGAAGGGGAACAGAGACTTCCCCGGGAATTATAGACCGGTGAGTCTCACTTCTGTTGTCGGCAAGATGTTGGAAAAAATTATAAGGGATAGGATTTATAGTTATTTGGAGAGTAATGAATTGATAGGTGATAGTCAGCATGGTTTTGTGGCAGGTAGGTCGTGCCTTACTAACCTTATTGAGTTTTTTGAGAAAGTGACCAAGGAGGTGGATGGGGGCAAGGCAGTGGACGTGGTATATATGGATTTTAGTAAGGCGTTTGATAAGGTTCACCATGGTAGGCTTCTGCAGAAAATGCAGATGTATGGGATTGGGGGTGATCTAGGAAATTGGATCAGGAATTGGCTAGCGGATAGGAAACAGAGGGTGGTGGTTGATAGTAAATATTCATCATGGAGTGCGGTTACAAGTGGTGTACCTCAGGGATCTGTTTTGGGGCCACTGCTGTTTGTAATATTTATTAATGATCTGGATGAGGGTATAGTTGGGTGGATTAGCAAATTTGCTGATGACACCAAAGTCGGTGGTGTGGTAGACAGTGAGGAAGGGTGTCGTAGTTTGCAGGAAGACTTAGACAGGTTGCAAAGTTGGGCCGAGAGGTGGCGGATGGAGTTTAATGCGGAGAAGTGTGAGGTAATTCACTTTGGTAGGAATAACAGATGTGTTGAGTATAGGGCTAACGGGAGGACTTTGAATAGTGTGGAGGAGCAGAGGGATCTAGGTGTATGTGTGCATAGATCCCTGAAAGTTGGGAATCAAGTAGATAAGGTTGTTAAGAAGGCATATGGTGTCTTGGCGTTTATTGGTAGGGGGATTGAATTTAGGAGTCGTAGCGTTATGTTGCAACTGTACACAACTCTGGTGCGGCCGCACTTGGAGTACTGTGTGCAGTTCTGGTCCCCACAGTACAGGAAGGATGTGGAGGCTTTGGAGAGGGTGCAGAGGAGGTTTACCAGGATGTTGCCTGGTATGGAGGGGAGATCCTATGAGGAGAGGCTGAGGGATTTGGGATTGTTTTCGCTGGAAAGGCGGCGGCTAAGAGGGGATCTTATTGAAACATATAAGATGATTAGAGGTTTAGATAGGGTGGATAGTGATAGCCTTTTTCCTCTGATGGAGAAATCCAGCACG
>NW_027590076.1:1847568-1850068 GCF_964213995.1 Mustelus asterias
ACACACACAAATATACGGCTCCTGTCAACGGCCACACTCACACACCCTCAGATACGCGTTTCCTGTCAAATGAAACACACACACACACGCACACACAGACAGACACACTCAAATACGCGGGGCCTGTCAAATGACAAACACACACAGACACACAAATACGCGGCTCCTGTCAAAGGACACACAGACACTCACACACACGCACACAGACACAAAAACGCGGGTCCTTTCAAAGGACACACACACACATATAAGCGGTCCTGTCAAAGGAAACATACACACACACACACACAAATACGCGGGTCCTGTCAAAGGGCACACACACACAAATACGCGGGTCCTGTCAAAGGACACACACACACAAATACGCGGGTCCTGTCAAAGGACACACACACACACACACACACACACACACACACACACACACAAATACGCGGGTCCTGTCAAAGGACACATAAACACACACTCACACATACGCGGGTCCTGTCGGCAGACACACACACACGCACACAAATACGCGGTTCCTGTCAAAGGACACACACACACACAAACACACACACAAATACGCGGGTCCTGTCAATGGACACACACACACACAAATACGCGGTCAAGTCAAAGGACACACACACACGCACACACACACCCAAACACACACAAATACGTGGATCCTGTCAAAGGACACACACACACGCACACACAGAAATACACGGGTCCTGTCAAAGGTCACACACACTCACACACACAAATACGCGGGTCATGTCAAAGGACACACACACAGACACAGACACAAATACGCGGTTCCTGTCAAAGGACACACACAAACACCCAAACACAAAGACACACACAAATACGCGGGTCCTGTCAATGGACACACACACACACACAAATACGGGGGTCCAGTCAAAGGCCACACACACACACACACACCCAAGCACACGCAAATATTTGAATCCTGTCAAAGGACACACACACACACATACACAAATACGTGGGTCCTGTCAAAGAACACAAACACACACACACACAAATACACGGGTACTGTCAAAGGACACACAGGCACACACACACACACACACACACACAAATACGCGGCTCCTGTCAAAGGACACACACACACACACAGGCACACACACACAAATACACGGGTCCTGTCAACGGACACACACACACACACACACACACACACATACTCAAATACGCGGGTCCTGTCAAAGGACACACACACACACACACACAAATACGCGGGTCCTGTCAAAGGAGACACACACACACACACACACAAATACACGGGTCCTGTCAAAGGCCACATAAACACACACACACAAATACGCGGGTCTTGTCAAAGGACAAACACACAGACACACTCACAAATACGGGGGTCCTGTCGACAGACAGACACACACACAAAAACGCGGTTCCTGTCAAAGGACACACACACACACAAGTACGCGGGTCCTGTCAATGGACACACACACACAAATACGGGGGTCCAGTCAAAGGCCACACACTCACAAACACACCCAAACACACGCAAGTACTTGGATCCTGTCAAAGGACGCACACACACACACACACACACAAATACGTGGGTCCTGCCAAACGACGCACACAGACACAAATACGCGGGTCCTGTCAAAGAACACACACACAAACACACACACACAAATACACGGGTACTGTCAAAGGATACACAGACACACACACACACACACAAATACGCGAGTCCTGTCAAAGGACAAACACACACATACACACACACACACAAATACGCGGGTCCTGTCAAAGGACACACAAACACACACACACACACAAAAATACGCGGTTCCTGTCAAAGGAGACACACACTCACACACACACAAATACGCGGTTCCTGTCAAAGGAGACACAAACACACACAAACACACACACAAATACGCGGTTCCTGTCAAAGGACACACACACACGCACACACACACCCAAACACACACAAATACGTGGATCCCGTCAAAGGACACACACACACACACAAATACGCGGGTCCTGTCAAAGGACACACACATACACACAGACAAAAACAAATACACTGGTCCTGTAAAAGGACACACAGACACACACACACACACGCAAATACGCGGGTCCTGTCAAAGGACACACACACACACACAGGCACAAACACACAAATACACGGGTCCTGTCAACGGACACACACACACACATACTCAAATACGCGGGTCGTGTCAAAGGACAGACATACACACACATACACACACACAGACACAAATACGCGGTTCCTTTCAAAGGACACACACACACACAAATACGCGTGTCGTGTCAAAGGACACACATGCACAAACACAATCACACACACACACAAATGCGCGGGTCCTGCCAAAGGACACACACACACACACATACACGCGGGTCCTGTCAAATGACACACACAATCAAATACGCGGGTCCTGTCTAAGGACACACACAGACACACACACACACACAAATACGCGGGTTTTGTCAAAGGACACAT
>NW_027590076.1:1860068-1862568 GCF_964213995.1 Mustelus asterias
GTGTCCAGTCAAAGAACACACACACACACACACACAAATACACGGGTACTGTCAAAGGACACACAGACACACACAAATACGCGGGTCCTGTCAAAGGACACACACACACACACACAGGCACACACACACAAATACACGGGTCCTGTCAACGGACACACACACACATACTCAAATACGCGGGTCCTGTCAAAGGACACACACACACACACACAAATACGCGGGTCCTGTCAAAGGACACACACAAACACACACACAAATATGCGGGACCTGTCAAAGGACACACAAACACACACACACACACACACACACACACACACACACACACACACACACACACACACACACTAATACGCGGGCCCTGTCAAACGACACACACAAACACACAAATACGCCGGTCCTGTCAAAGGACAGACACACACACACTCAAATACACGGGTCCTGTCAAAGGACACACATACACACACACACACACGCACACGCACACACATACAAATACGCGGGTCCTGTCAAAGGACACACACACACACCCACAAATACGGGGGTCCTTTCAAAGGACACACACACACTTACACTCACAGACACAAATACGCGGGTCCTGTCAAAGGACACACACACACACACACACAAATACGCGGGTCCTGTCAAAGGACAAACATGCACACACACACACAAATACGCGGTTCCTGTCAAAGGAGACACACACACACACAAACAAATACACAAATACGCGGGTCCTGTCAATGGGCACACACACCCACAAGTACGCGGGTCCAGTCAAAGGACACACACACGCACACACACACCCAAACACACACAAATACGTTGATCCTGTCAAAGGAATCACACACACACACACACACACAAATACGTGGGTCCTGTCAAAGGACACACATGCACACACACAAATACGTGTGTCCTGACAAACGACACACAGACACAAATACGCGGATCCTATCCAAGGACACAGACACACACACACACACACACACACAAATATGCGTGTCCTGTCAAATGACACACACTCACACACACACACACACACACACACACACACACACACACACACACACACAGACACAAATACGCGGGTCCTTTCAAAGAACACACACACACACACACACAAATACACGGGTACTGTCAAAGGACACACACACACACACACACACTAATACGCGGGTCCTGTCAAAGGACACACACACACACATACACAGGCACACACACAAAAATACACGGGTCCTGTCAACGGACACACACACATATACGTGGGTCCTGTCAAAGGACACATACACACACACACACACAAATACGCGGGTCCTGTCAGTGGACACACACACGCACACACACACATACACACACACACACAAATATGCGGGTCCTGTCAAAGGACACACACACACACACACAAATACGCGGGTCCTGTCAAAGGACACACACACACACACAAATACGCGAGTCCTGTAAAAGGACACACACACACACATACACACACACACACAAATACGCGGGTCCTGTCAAAGAACACACAAACACACACACAAAAATATGCGGGTCCCGTCAAAGGACACAAACACAGACACACGCACAACTACGCAGGTCCTGTCAAAGGAGACACACACTCACACAAATACGCGGTTCCTGTCAAAGGAGACACACACACACACAAACACACACACAAATACGCGGTTCCTGTCAAAGGAGACACACTCTCACACACACACAAATACGCGGTTCCTGTCAATGGGCACACACACAAATACGCGGGTCCAGTCAAAGGACACACACACTCGCACACACACACCCAAACACACACAAATACGTGGATCCCGTCAAAGGACACACACACATACGCGGGTCCTGTCAAAGGACACACACATACACACACACAAAACAAATACACTGGTCCAGTAAAAGGACACACATACACACACACAGACACAAATACGCGGGTCCTTTCAAAGGACACACACACACACACACACACACAAATATGCGTGTCGTGTCAAAGGACACACATGCACACACACAATCACACACACACAAATACGCGGGTCGTGTCAAAGGACACACACACACACACACAAACCCGGGTCCTGTCAAAGGACACACACACACACACATATACGCGGGTCCTGTCAAAGGACACACACACACACACACATACCCGGGTCCTGTCAAAGGACACACACACACACACATATACGCGGGTCCTGTCAAAGGACACACACAATGAAATACGCGGGTACTGTCAAAGTACACACAAACACACACACATACACACACAAAAACGCGGGTCCTGTCAAAGGACACACACACACACACAGAGACACAAATACGCGGGTCCTGTCAAAGGACACAAACACACACACACACATACACACACACAAACTAACAAATACGTGTGTCCTGTCAATGTACACACATGCACACACACAAATACACACACACACAAATACGCGTGTCCTGTCAAAGGACACACACACACACATATACGTGGGTCCTT
>NW_027590076.1:1870068-1875068 GCF_964213995.1 Mustelus asterias
GCGCGGGGCCTGCCAAAGGACACACACACACATACACGCGGGTCCTGTCAAATGACACACACAATCAAATACGCGGGTCCTGTCTAAGGACACACACAGACACACACACACACACAAATACGCGGGTCCTGTCAAAGGACACATACACACAGACACAAATACGCGGGTCCTGTCAAAGGACAGACACACACACACACACAGGCACACAAACACAAATATACGGGTCTTGTCAACGGACACAGACACACGCACTCAGATACGCGGGTCCTGTCAGAGGACACACACACACACACGCACACACAGACACACACACACTAATACGCGGGGCCTGTCAAATGACACACACACACAGACACACAAATACGCGGCTCCTGTCAAAGGACACACACACACACACACACACACACACAGAAATACGTGGGTCCTGTCAATGGACACACACACACACACAAATACGCGGGTCCTGTCAAAGGACACACACACACACACAAATACGCGGGTCCTGTCAAAGGACACACACACACACACACAAATACGCGGGTCCTGTCAAAGGACACACAAACACACACACACAAATACGCGGGCCCTGGCAAAGGACACACAGACATACACAAATACGCGGGTTCTGTCAAAGGACACACACACACACAGACATATACGTGGGTCCTGTCAAAGGACAAATACACACACACACACAAATACGCGGGTCCTGTCAATGGACACACACACACACACACACTAATACGCGGGTCCTCTCAAAGGACACACACACACAAAAATACGCGAGTCCTGTCAAAGGACACACAAACACACACACACACACACACACACACACACATAATCTGACCCTGTCAAAGGACACACACACACGCACACAGAGAAATACGCCGGTCCTATCAAAGGACACACACACACACTCAAATACACGGGTTCTGTCAAAGGACACACATACACACACACACACACACACAAAGACGCGGGTCCTATCAAAGGACACACACACAGACTCACTGACACAAATACGCGGGTCCTGTCAAAGGACACACACACACACCCACAAATACGGGGGTCCTGTCAAAGGAGACACACACACACACACACACAAACACACACACAAATACGAGGTTCCTGTCAAAGGAGACACACACACACACAAACACTAATACGCGGGCCCTGTCAAACGACACACACAAACACACAAATACGCCGGTCCTGTCAAAGGACAGACACACACACACTCAAATACACGGGTCCTGTCAAAGGACACACATACACACACACACACGCACACGCACACACATACAAATACGCGGGTCCTGTCAAAGGACACACACACACACACACACACAAATACGCGGGTCCTGTCAAAGGACAAACATGCACACACACACACAAATACGCGGTTCCTGTCAAAGGAGACACACACACACACACAAACAAATACACAAATACGCGGGTCCTGTCAATGGGCACACACACCCACAAGTACGCGGGTCCAGTCAAAGGACACACACACGCACACACACACCCAAACACACACAAATACGTTGATCCTGTCAAAGGAATCACACACACACACACACACACACACACACACACAAATACGCGGGTCCTGTCAAAGGACACACACACATACACACACACAAATACGTGGGCCCTGTCAAAGGCAACACACACACACACACACAGACTCAAATACGCGGTCCAGTCAAAGGACACACACACACACACAAATACACGGGTCCTGTCAAAGGCCACATAAACACACACACACACAAATACGGGGGTCTTGTCAAAGGACAAACACACAGACACACTCACAAATACGCGGGTCCTGTCGACAGACACACACACACACACACAAACGCTGTTCCTGTCAAAGGACACACACACACTCACAAATATGTGGATCCTGTCAAAGGACATACACACACACACACACACACAAATACGTGGGTCCTGTCAAAGGACAAACACACACACACACAAATACGTGGGTCCTGTCAAAGGACACACACACATGCACACAAATACGCGGGTCCTGTCAAAGGACACACACACACACAAATACGCCGGTCCTGTCAAAGGTCACACACACTCACACACACAAATACGCGGGTTATGTCAAAGGACACACACACTGAAACACACACAAATACGCGGGTCCTGTCAATGGACACACACACACACACAAATACGGGGGTCCAGTCAAAGGACACGCACACACACACACACACGCAAACACACGCAAATACTTGGATCCTGTCAAAGGACACACACACACACACACACACACACACAAATACGTGGGTCCTGTCAAAGGACACACATGCACACACACAAATACGTGTGTCCTGTCAAACGACACACAGACACAAATACGCGGATCCTATCCAAGGACACAGACACACACACACACAAACACAAATATGCGTGTCCTGTCAAATGACACACACTCACACACACACACACACACACACACACACACACACACACACACACACACACACACAGACACAAATACGCGGGTCCTTTCAAAGAACACACACACACACACACACACAAAGACACGGGTACTGTCAAAGGACACACACACACACACACACACACTAATACGCGGGTCCTGTCAAAGGACACACACACACACATACACAGGCACACACACAAAAATACACGGGTCCTGTCAACGGACACACACACATATACGTGGGTCCTGTCAAAGGACACACACACACACACACAAATACGCGGGTCCTGTCAGTGGACACACACACGCACACACATACATACACACACACACACAAATATGCGGGTCCTGTCAAAGGACACACACACACACACACAAATACGCGGGTCCTGTCAAAGGACACACACACACACACAAATACGCGAGTCCTGTAAAAGGACACACACACACACACACACATACACACACACACACAAATACGCGGGTCCTGTCAAAGAACACACAAACACACACACAAAAATATGCGGGTCCCGTCAAAGGACACAAACACAGACACACGCACAACTACGCAGGTCCTGTCAAAGGAGACACACACTCACACAAATACGCGGTTCCTGTCAAAGGAGACACACACACACACAAACACACACACAAATACGCGGTTCCTGTCAAAGGAGACACACTCTCACACACACACAAATACGCGGTTCCTGTCAATGGGCACACACACAAATACGCGGGTCCAGTCAAAGGACACACACACTCGCACACACACACCCAAACACACACAAATACGTGGATCCCGTCAAAGGACACACACACATACGCGGGTCCTGTCAAAGGACACACACATACACACACACAAAACAAATACACTGGTCCAGTAAAAGGACACACATACACACACACAGACACAAATACGCGGGTCCTTTCAAAGGACACACACACACACACACACACACAAATATGCGTGTCGTGTCAAAGGACACACATGCACACACACAATCACACACACACAAATACGCGGGTCGTGTCAAAGGACACACACACACACACACAAACCCGGGTCCTGTCAAAGGACACACACACACACACACACATATACGCGGGTCCTGTCAAAGGACACACACACACACACACATACCCGGGTCCTGTCAAAGGACACACACACACACATATACGCGGGTCCTGTCAAAGGACACACACAATGAAATACGCGGGTACTGTCAAAGTACACACACACACACACACATACACACACAAAAACGCGGGTCCTGTCAAAGGACACACACACACACACAGAGACACAAATACGCGGGTCCTGTCAAAGGACACAAACACACACACACACATACACACACACAAACTAACAAATACGTGTGTCCTGTCAATGTACACACATGCACACACACAAATACACACACACACAAATACGCGTGTCCTGTCAAAGGACACACACACACACATATACGTGGGTCCTTTCAAATGACACATACACACACACACAAATATGCGGGTCGTGTCAATGGACGCACACACACACACACACAAACACAAATACGTGGGTCCTTTCAAAGGACACACACACACACACACAAATACGCGGGTCCTGTCAAAGGACACACACACACAGACACACAAATACGCGGGTCCTGTCAACGGACACACAAACACACACACACACACACACACACAAACACAAATACGCGGGCCCTGTCAAAGGGCACACACACACACACAAATACGCGGGTCCTGTCAAAGGACACACACACACACATATACGTGGGTCCTGTCAAAGGACACATACACACACACCCACAAATACGGGGGTCCTTTCAAAGGACACACACACACTTACACTCACAGACACAAATACGCGGGTCCTGTCAAAGGACACACACACCCACACAAATACGCGGGTCCTGTCAAAGGACAAACATGCACACACACACACAAATACGCGGTTCCTGTCAAAGGAGACACACACACACACAAACAAATACACAAATACGCGGGTCCTGTCAATGGGCACACACACCCACAAGTACGCGGGTCCAGTCAAAGGACACACACACGCACACACACATCCAAACACACACAAATACGTTGATCCTGTCAAAGGACACACACACATACACACACACAAATACATGGGTCCTGTCAAAGGCAACACACACACACACACACACACACAGACTCAAATACGCGGTCCAGTCAAAGGACACACACACACACACAAATACACGGGTCCAATCAAAGGCCACATAAACACACACACACAAATACGGGGGTCTTGTCAAAGGACAAACACACAGACACACTCACAAATACGCGGGTCCTGTCGACAGACACACACACACACACACAAAAACGCGGTTCCTCTCAAAGGACACACACACACACAAATACGTGAATCCTGTCAAAGGACATACACACACACACACACACAAATACGTGGGTCCTGTCAAAGGACAAACACACAGACACACAAATACGCGGGTCCTGTCAAAGGACACACACACATACACACAAA
>NW_027590076.1:1887568-1890068 GCF_964213995.1 Mustelus asterias
GTCAAAGAACACACACACACACACACACAAATACACGGGTACTGTCAAAGGACACACAGACACACACAAATACGCGGGTCCTGTCAAAGGACACACACACACACACACAGGCACACACACACACAAATACACGGGTCCTGTCAACGGACACACACACACATACTCAAATACGCGGGTCCTGTCAAAGGACACACACACACACACACAAATACGCGGGTCCTGTCAAAGGACACACACAAACACACACACAAATATGCGGGACCTGTCAAAGGACACACAAACACACACACACACACACACACACACACACACACACACACACACACACACACACACACACTAATACGCGGGCCCTGTCAAACGACACACACAAACACACAAATACGCCGGTCCTGTCAAAGGACAGACACACACACACTCAAATACACGGGTCCTGTCAAAGGACACACATACACACACACACACACGCACACGCACACACATACAAATACGCGGGTCCTGTCAAAGGACACACACACACACCCACAAATACGGGGGTCCTTTCAAAGGACACACACACACTTACACTCACAGACACAAATACGCGGGTCCTGTCAAAGGACACACACACACACACACACACAAATACGCGGGTCCTGTCAAAGGACAAACATGCACACACACACACAAATACGCGGTTCCTGTCAAAGGAGACACACACACACACAAACAAATACACAAATACGCGGGTCCTGTCAATGGGCACACACACCCACAAGTACGCGGGTCCAGTCAAAGGACACACACACGCACACACACACCCAAACACACACAAATACGTTGATCCTGTCAAAGGAATCACACACACACACACACACACACAAATACGCGGGTCCTGTCAAAGGACACACACACATACACACACACAAATACGTGGGCCCTGTCAAAGGCAACACACACACACACACACACAGACTCAAATACGCGGTTCAGTCAAAGGACACACACACACACACAAATACACGGGTCCTGTCAAAGGCCACATAAACACACACACAAATACGGGGGTCTTGTCAAAGGACAAACACACAGACACACTCACAAATACGCGGGTCCTGTCGACAGACACACACACACACACAAACGCGGTTCCTGTCAAAGGACACACACACACACATACTCAAATACGCGGGTCCTGTCAAAGGACACACACACACACACACACACATACGCGGGTCCTGTCAAAGGAGACACACACACACACACAGACACAAATACACGGGTCCTGTCAAAGGCCACATAAACACACACACACAAATACGCGGGTCTTGTCAAAGGACAAACACACAGACACACTCACAAATACGGGGGTCCTGTCGACAGACAGACACACACACAAAAACGCGGTTCCTGTCAAAGGACACACACACACACAAGTACGCGTGTCCTGTCAATGGACACACACACAAATACGGGGGTCCAGTCAAAGGCCACACACTCACAAACACACCCAAACACACGCAAGTACTTGTATCCTGTCAAAGGACGCACACACACACACACACACACACATACGTGGGTCCTGCCAAACGACGCACACAGACACAAATACGCGGGTCCTGTCAAAGAACACACACACAAACACACACACACAAATACACGGGTACTGTCAAAGGATACACAGACACACACACACACACACACACACAAATACGCGAGTCCTGTCAAAGGACAAACACACACATACACACACACACACAAATACGCGGGTCCTGTCAAAGGACACACAAACACACACACACACACAAAAATACGCGGTTCCTGTCAAAGGAGACACACACTCACACACACACAAATACGCGGTTCCTGTCAAAGGAGACACAAACACACACAAACACACACACAAATACGCGGATCCTGTCAAAGGACACACACACACGCACACACACACCCAAACACACACAAATACGTGGTTCCCGTCAAAGGACACACACACACACACACAAATACGCGGGTCCTGTCAAAGGACACACACATACACACAGACAAAAACAAATACACTGGTCCTGTAAAAGGACACACAGACACACACACACACACGCAAATACGCGGGTCCTGTCAAAGGACACACACAGGCACAAACACACAAATACACGGGTCCTGTCAACGGACACACACACACATACTCAAATACGCGGGTCGTGTCAAAGGACAGACATACACACACATACACACACACAGACACAAATACGCGGTTCCTTTCAAAGGACACACACACACACACACAAATACGCGTGTCGTGTCAAAGGACACACATGCACAAACACAATCACACACACACACAAATGCGCGGGTCCTGCCAAAGGACACACACACACACACATACACGCGGGTCCTGTCAAATGACACACACAATCAAATACGCGGGTCCTGTCTAAGGACACACACAGACACACACACAGACACAAATACGCGGGTTTTGTCAAAGGACACATACACACAGACACAAATACGCGGGTCC
>NW_027590076.1:1895068-1902568 GCF_964213995.1 Mustelus asterias
ACACACACACACAAATACGCGGGTCCTGTCAAAGGACACACACACATAAATACGCCGGTCTTGTCAAAGGACACACACACAGACACACACACAAATACGCAGTTCCTGTCAAAGGACACACACACACACAAACACACACACAAAAACGCGGGTCCTGTCAATGGACACACACACACACACAAGTACGCGGGTCCAGTCAAAGGACACACAACACACCCAAACACACGCAAATACTTGGATCCTGTCAAAAGACACACATACACACACACAAATAAGTGGGTCCTGTCAAACGTCACACACAGACACAAATACGCGGATCCTATCCAAGGACACAGACACACACACACAGACACAGATACGCGTGTCCTGTCAAAGAACACACACACACACACAAATACACGGGTACTGTCAAAGGACACACAGACACACACAAATACGCGGGTCCTGTCAAAGGACACACACACACACACACAGGCACACACACACAAATACACGGGTCCTGTCAACGGACACACACACACATACTCAAATACGCGGGTCCTGTCAAAGGACACACACACACACACACAAATACGCGGGTCCTGTCAAAGGACACACACAAACACACACACAAATATGCGGGACCTGTCAAAGGACACACAAACACACACACACACACACACACACACACACACACACACACACACTAATACGCGGGCCCTGTCAAACGACACACACAAACACACAAATACGCCGGTCCTGTCAAAGGACAGACACACACACACTCAAATACACGGGTCCTGTCAAAGGACACACATACACACACACACACACGCACACGCACACACATACAAATACGCGGGTCCTGTCAAAGGACACACACACACACCCACAAATACGGGGGTCCTTTCAAAGGACACACACACACTTACACTCACAGACACAAATACGCGGGTCCTGTCAAAGGACACACACACACACACACACACAAATACGCGGGTCCTGTCAAAGGACAAACATGCACACACACACACAAATACGCGGTTCCTGTCAAAGGAGACACACACACACACAAACAAATACACAAATACGCGGGTCCTGTCAATGGGCACACACACCCACAAGTACGCGGGTCCAGTCAAAGGACACACACACGCACACACACACCCAAACACACACAAATACGTTGATCCTGTCAAAGGAATCACACACACACACACACACAAATACGCGGGTCCTGTCAAAGGACACACACACATACACACACACAAATACGTGGGCCCTGTCAAAGGCAACACACACACACACACACAGACTCAAATACGCGGTTCAGTCAAAGGACACACACACACACACAAATACACGGGTCCTGTCAAAGGCCACATAAACACACACACACACAAATACGGGGGTCTTGTCAAAGGACAAACACACAGACACACTCACAAATACGCGGGTCCTGTCGACAGACACACACACACACACACACAAACGCGGTTCCTGTCAAAGGACACACACACACACACAAATACGTGGATCCTGTCAAAGGACATACACACACACACACACGCACAAATACGTGGGTCCTGTCAAAGGACAAACACACACACACACAAATACGTGGGTCCTGTCAAAGGACACACACACATGCACACAAATACGCGGGTCCTGTCAAAGGACACACACACACACAAATACGCCGGTCCTGTCAAAGGTCACACACACTCACACACACAAATACGCGGGTTATGTCAAAGGACACACACACTGAAACACACACAAATACGCGGGTCCTGTCAATGGACACACACACACACAAATACGGGGGTCCAGTCAAAGGACACGCACACACACACACACACGCAAACACACGCAAATACTTGGATCCTGTCAAAGGACACACACACACACACACACACACACAAATACGTGGGTCCTGTCAAAGGACACACATGCACACACACAAATACGTGTGTCCTGTCAAACGACACACAGACACAAATACGCGGATCCTATCCAAGGACACAGACACACACACACACACAAATATGCGTGTCCTGTCAAATGACACACACTCACACACACACACACACACACACACACACAGACACAAATACGCGGGTCCTTTCTAAGAACACACACACACAAATACACGGGTACTGTCAAAGGACACACACACACACACACACACACACACACACTAATACGCGGGTCCTGTCAAAGGACACACACACACACATACACAGGCACACACACAAAAATACACGGGTCCTGTCAACGGACACACACACATATACGTGGGTCCTGTCAAAGGACACATTCACACACACACAAATACGCGGGTCCTGTCAGTGGACACACACACGCACACACACACATACACACACTCACACAAATATGCGGGTCCTGTCAAAGGACACACACACACACACAAATACGCGGGTCCTGTCAAAGGACACACACACACACACAAATACGCGAGTCCTGTAAAAGGCCACACACACACACACACACACATACACACACACACACAAATACGCGGGTCCTGTCAAAGAACACACACACACACACACAAATACGCGGCTCCTGTCAAAGGACACACAGACACACACACAAATACGCGGGTCCTGTCAAAGGACACACACACACACACACACACAGAGGCACACAAACACATATATACGGGTCTTGTCAGCGGACACATACACACACTCTCAGATACGCGGGTCCTGTCAAAGGACACACACACACACACGCACACACAGACACACACACTCAAATACGCGGGGCCTGTCAAATGACACACTCACACAGACACATAAATACGCGGCTCCTGTCAAAGGACACACACACACAAACACAAAAACGCGGGTCCATTCAAAGGACACACACACACACATATAAGCGGGTCCTGTCAAAGGAAACATACACACACACACACAAATACGCGGGTCCTGTCAATGGACACACACACACACACAAATACGCGGGTCCTGTCAAAGGACACACACACACAAATACGCGGGTCCTGTCAAAGGACACACACACATAAATACGCCGGTCTTGTCAAAGGACACACACACAGACACACACACAAATACGCAGTTCCTGTCAAAGGACACACACACACACAAACACACACACAAAAACGCGGGTCCTGTCAATGGACACACACACACACACAAGTACGCGGGTCCAGTCAAAGGACACACACACACACCCAAACACACGCAAATACTTGGATCCTGTCAAAAGACACACATACACACACACAAATAAGTGGGTCCTGTCAAACGTCACACACAGACACAAATACGCGGATCCTATCCAAGGACACAGACACACACACACAGACACAGATACGCGTGTCCTGTCAAAGAACACACACACACACACACACAAATACACGGGTACTGTCAAAGGACACACAGACACACACAAATACGCGGGTCCTGTCAAAGGACACACACACACACACACACAGGCACACACACACAAATACACGGGTCCTGTCAACGGACACACACACACATACTCAAATACGCGGGTCCTGTCAAAGGACACACACACACACACACAAATACGCGGGTCCTGTCAAAGGACACACACAAACACACACACAAATATGCGGGACCTGTCAAAGGACACACAAACACACACACACACACACACACACACACACACACACACACACACACACACACACACACACACACACTAATACGCGGGCCCTGTCAAACGACACACACAAACACACAAATACGCCGGTCCTGTCAAAGGACAGACACACACACACTCAAATACACGGGTCCTGTCAAAGGACACACATACACACACACACACACGCACACGCACACACATACAAATACGCGGGTCCTGTCAAAGGACACACACACACACCCACAAATACGGGGGTCCTTTCAAAGGACACACACACACTTACACTCACAGACACAAATACGCGGGTCCTGTCAAAGGACACACACACACACACACACACAAATACGCGGGTCCTGTCAAAGGACAAACATGCACACACACACACAAATACGCGGTTCCTGTCAAAGGAGACACACACACACACAAACAAATACACAAATACGCGGGTCCTGTCAATGGGCACACACACCCACAAGTACGCGGGTCCAGTCAAAGGACACACACACGCACACACACACCCAAACACACACAAATACGTTGATCCTGTCAAAGGAATCACACACACACACACACACACACAAATACGCGGGTCCTGTCAAAGGACACACACACATACACACACACAAATACGTGGGCCCTGTCAAAGGCAACACACACACACAGACTCAAATACGCGGTTCAGTCAAAGGACACACACACACACACAAATACACGGGTCCTGTCAAAGGCCACATAAACACACACACACACAAATACGGGGGTCTTGTCAAAGGACAAACACACAGACACACTCACAAATACGCGGGTCCTGTCGACAGACACACACACACACACACAAACGCGGTTCCTGTCAAAGGACACACACACACACACAAATACGTGGATCCTGTCAAAGGACATACACACACACACACACACACAAATACGTGGGTCCTGTCAAAGGACAAACACACACACACACAAATACGTGGGTCCTGTCAAAGGACACACACACATGCACACAAATACGCGGGTCCTGTCAAAGGACACACACACACACAAATACGCCGGTCCTGTCAAAGGTCACACACACTCACACACACAAATACGCGGGTTATGTCAAAGGACACACACACTGAAACACACACAAATACGCGGGTCCTGTCAATGGACACACACACACACAAATACGGGGGTCCAGTCAAAGGACACGCACACACACACACACACGCAAACACACGCAAATACTTGGATCCTGTCAAAGGACACACACACACACACACACACACACAAATACGTGGGTCCTGTCAAAGGACACACATGCACACACACAAATACGTGTGTCCTGTCAAACGACACACAGACACAAATACGCGGATCCTATCCAAGGACACAGACACACACACACACACACACACAAATATGCGTGTCCTGTCAAATGACACACACACACACACACACACACACACACACACACACACACAGACACAAATACGCGGGTCCTTTCTAAGAACACACACACACAAATACACGGGTACTGTCAAAGGACACACACACACACACACACACACACACACTAATACGCGGGTCCTGTCAAAGGACACACACACACACATACACAGGCACACACACAAAAATACACGGGTCCTGTCAACGGACACACACACATATACGTGGGTCCTGTCAAAGGACACATTCACACACACACAAATACGCGGGTCCTGTCAGTGGACACACACACGCACACACACACATACACACACACACACAAATATGCGGGTCCTGTCAAAGGACACACACACACACACAAATACGCGGGTCCTGTCAAAGGACACACACACACACACAAATACGCGAGTCCTGTAAAAGGACACACACACACACACATACACATACACACACACACACAAATACGCGGGTCCTGTCAAAGAACACACAAACACACACACAAAAATATGCGGGTCCCGTCAAAGGACACAAACACAGACACACGCACAACTACGCAGGTCCTGTCAAACGAGACACACACTCACACAAATACGCGGTTCCTGTCAAAGGAGACACACACACACACAAACACACACACAAATACGCGGTTCCTGTCAAAGGAGACACACTCTCACACACACACAAATACGCGGTTCCTGTCAATGGGCACACACACAAATACGCGGGTCCAGTCAAAGGACACACACACTCGCACACACACACCCAAACACACACAAATACGTGGATCCCGTCAAAGGACACACACACATACGCGGGTCCTGTCAAAGGACACACACATACACACACACAAAACAAATACACTGGTCCAGTAAAAGGACACACATACACACACACAGACACAAATACGCGGGTCCTTTCAAAGGACACACACACACACACACACACACACAAATATGCGTGTCGTGTCAAAGGACACACATGCACACACACAATCACACACACACAAATACGCGGGTCGTGTCAAAGGACACACACACATACACACAAACCCGGGTCCTGTCAAAGGACACACACACACACACATATACGCGGGTCCTGTCAAAGGACACACACACACACACACATACCCGGGTCCTGTCAAAGGACACACACACACACACATATACGCGGGTCCTGTCAAAGGACACACACAATGAAATACGCGGGTACTGTCAAAGTACACACACACACACATACACACACAAAAACGCGGGTCCTGTCAAAGGACACACACACACACACAGAGACACAAATACGCGGGTCCTGTCAAAGGACACAAACACACACACACACATACACACACACAAACTAACAAATACGTGCGTCCTGTCAATGTACACACATGCACACACACAAATACACACACACACAAATACGCGTGTCCTGTCAAAGGACACACACACACACATATACGTGGGTCCTTTCAAATGACACATACACACACACACAAATATGCGGGTCGTGTCAATGGACGCACACACACACACACACAAACACAAATACGTGGGTCCTGTCAAAGGACACACACACACACACACAAATACGCGGGTCCTGTCAAAGGACACACACACACACACAGACACACAAATACGCGGGTCCTGTCAACGGACACACAAACACACACACACACACAAACACAAATACGCGGGCCCTGTCAAAGGGCACACACACACACAAATACGCGGGTCCTGTCAAAGGACACACACACACACATATACGTGGGTCCTGTCAAAGGACACATACACACACACCCACAAATACGGGGGTCCTTTCAAAGGACACACACACACTTACACTCACAGACACAAATACGCGGGTCCTGTCAAAGGACACACACACACACACAAATACGCGGGTCCTGTCAAAGGACAAACATGCACACACACACACAAATACGCGGTTCCTGTCAAAGGAGACACACACACACACAAACAAATACACAAATACGCGGGTCCTGTCAATGGGCACACACACCCACAAGTACGCGGGTCCAGTCAAAGGACACACACACGCACACACACATCCAAACACACACAAATACGTTGATCCTGTCAAAGGCAACACACACACACACACAGACTCAAATACGCGGTCCAGTCAAAGGACACACACACACACACAAATACACGGGTCCAATCAAAGGCCACATAAACACACACACACAAATACGGGGGTCTTGTCAAAGGACAAACACACAGACACACTCACAAATACGCGGGTCCTGTCGACAGACACACACACACACACACAAAAACGCGGTTCCTCTCAAAGGACACACACACACACAAATACGTGAATCCTGTCAAAGGACATACACACACACACACACACAAATACGTGGGTCCTGTCAAAGGACAAACACACAGACACACAAATACGCGGGTCCTGTCAAAG
>NW_027590076.1:1907568-1910068 GCF_964213995.1 Mustelus asterias
ACGTCACACACAGACACAAATACGCGGATCCTATCCAAGGACACAGACACACACACACAGACACAGATACGCGTGTCCTGTCAAATAACACACACACACACACACACACAAATACACGGGTACTGTCAAAGGACACACAGACACACACAAATACGCGGGTCCTGTCAAAGGACACACACACACACACAGGCACACACACACAAATACACGGGTCCTGTCAACGGACACACGCACACATACTCAAATACGCGGGTCCTGTCAAAGGACACACACACACACACAAATACGCGGGTCCTGTCAAAGGACACACACAAACACACACACAAATATGCGGGACCTGTCAAAGGACACACAAACACACACACACACACACACACACGCACACACACTAATATGCGGGCCCTATCAAACGACACACACACACACACAAATACGCGGGTCCTGTCAAAGGACACACACACACACCCACAAATACGGGGGTCCTTTCAAAGGACACACACACACTTACACTCACAGACACAAATACGCGGGTCCTGTCAAAGGACACACACACACACACACAAATACGCGGGTCCTGTCAAAGGACAAAAATGCGCACACACACACAAATACGCGGTTCCTGTCAAAGGACAAACACACACACACACAAATACGTGGGTCCTGTCAAAGGACACACACACATGCACACAAATACGCGGGTCCTGTCAAAGGACACACACACACACAAATACGCCGGTCCTGTCAAAGGTCACACACACTCACACACACAAATACGCGGGTTATGTCAAAGGACACACACACAGAAACACACACAAATACGCGGCTCCTGTCAAAGGACACACACACACACAAATACGGGGGTCCAGTCAAAGGACACACACACACACACACACGCAAACACACGCAAATACTTGGATCCTGTCAAAGGACACACACACACACACACACACACACAAATACGTGGGTCCTGTCAAAGGACACACATGCACACACACAAATACGTGTGTCCTGTCAAACGACACACAGACACAAATACGCGGATCCTATCCAAGGACACAGACACACACACACACACACAAATATGCGTGTCCTGTCAAATGACACACACTCACACACACACACACACACACACACACACACACAGACACAAATACGCGGGTCCTTTCAAAGAACACACACACACACACACACAAATACACGGGTACTGTCAAAGGACACACACACACACTAATACGCGGGTCCTGTGAAAGGACACACACACACATACACAGGCACACACACAAAAATACACGGGTCCTGTCAACGGACACACACACACATATACGTGGGTCCTGTCAGTGGACACACACACACACACACAAATACGCGAGTCCTGTAAAAGGACACACACACACATACACACACACACACAAATACGCGGGTCCTGTCAAAGAACACACAAACACACACACAAAAATATGCGGGTCCCGTCAAAGGACACAAACACAGACACACGCACAACTACGCAGGTCCTGTCAAAGGAGACACACACTCACACAAATACGCGGTTCCTGTCAAAGGAGACACACACACACACAAACACACACACAAATGCGCGGTTCCTGTCAAAGGAGACACACTCTCACACACACACAAATACGCGGTTCCTGTCAATGGGCACACACACACACAAATACGCGGGTCCAGTCAAAGGACACACACACTCGCACACACACACCCAAACACACACAAATACGTGGATCCCGTCAAAAGACACACACACACACACATACGCGGGTCCTGTCAAAGGACACACACATACACACACACAAAACAAATACACTGGTCCAGTAAAAGGACACACAGACACACACACAGACACAAATACGCGGGTCCTTTCAAAGGACACACACACACACACAAATATGCGTGTCGTGTCAAAGGACACACATGCACACACACAATCACACACACACAAATACGCGGGTCCTGTCAAAGGACACACACACACACACACACATACCCGGGTCCTGTCAAAGGACACACACACACACACATATACGCGGGTCCTTTCAAAGGACACACACACACACACACACACACACAAATATGCGTGTCGTGTCAAAGGACACACATGCACACACACAATCACACACACACAAATACGCGGGTCCTGTCAAAGGACACACACACACACACACACATACCCGGGTCCTGTCAAAGGACACACACACACACACACATACGCGGGTCCTGTCAAAGGACACACACAATGAAATACGCGGGTACTGTCAAAGGACACACACACGCACACATACACACACAAAAACGCGGGTCCTGTCAAAGGACACACACACACACACAGACACAAATACGCGGGTCCTGTCAAAGGACACACACAAACACACACACACACATACACACACACAAACTAACAAATACGTGTGTCCTGTCAATGTACACAACATGCACATACACAAATACACACACACAGAAATACGCGTGTCCTGTCAAAGGACAC
>NW_027590076.1:1917568-1932568 GCF_964213995.1 Mustelus asterias
ACAATTTCGCGGTTCCTCTCAATGGGCACACACACACACAAATACGCGGGTCCAGTCAAAGGACACACACACCCAAACACACACAAATATGTGGATCCCGTCAAAGGACACATACACACACACAAATACGCGGTTCCTGTCAAAGAACGCACACATACACACACACACAAAAACAAATACACGGGTCCAGTCAAAGGACACACAGACACACACACACACACAAATACGCGGGTCCAGTCAAAGGACACACACTCCCACACACACACACACACACACAAATACACGGGTCCTGTCAACGGACACACACATACACACACACTCAGGTACGCAGGTCCAGTCAAAGGACACACTCACACACACGCACACACAGACACACACACTCAAATACGCGGGTCCTGTCAAAGGAAACACAAACACACACACAAAAATATGCTGGTCCCGTCAAAGGACCAAACACAGACACACGCACAAATACGCGGGTCCTGTCAAAGGACACACAAACACACACACACACACACAGAAATACGCGGTTCCTGTCAAAGGAGACAAACTCACACACACACAAATACGCGGTTCCTGTCAAAGGAGACACACACACACACACAAACACACACACAAATACGCGGTTCCTATCAAAGGAGACACACACTAACACACACACAAATACGCGGTTCCTGTCAATGGGCACACACACACAAATACGCGGTTCAGTCAAAGGACACACACACACGCACACACACACGCAAACACACACAAATACGTGGATCCCGTCAAAGGACACACACACGCACACAAATACGCGGGTCCTGTCAAAGGACACACACATACATACACACAAAAACAAATCCACCGATCCTGTCAAAGGACACAAAGACACACACACACAAATACGCGGGTCCTGTCAAAGAACACACTCACACACACAGACACACAAATACACAGGTCCTGTCAAAGGACACACACACACACACACACACACAAATACGGGGTTCCTGTCAAAGGACACACACACACAATCACAAACACACACACACAAATACACGGGTCCCGTCAACGGACACACACACACACACACTCAGATACGCAGGTCCAGTCAAAGGACACACACACACGCACACACAGACACACACGCACAAAAACGCGGGGACTGTCAAATGACACACACACACACAAATACGCGGCTCCTGTCAAAGGACACACACACACACAGACACAAGAACGCGGGTCCTGTCAAAGGGGACACACACACACACACACATACACACACACAAATACGCGGGTCCTGTCAAAGGACACACACACACATACACACACACAGACACAAATACGCGGGTCCTTTCAAAGGACACACACACACACACACACACAAATGCGCGTGTCGTGTCAAAGGACACACATGCACACACACAATCACACACACACACAAATACGCGGGTCCTGTCAAAGGACACACACACACACACATATACGCGGGTCCTGTCAAAGGACACACACAATCAAATACGCGGGTACTGTCAAAGGACACACACACACATACGCACACAAATACGCGGGTCCTGTCAAAGGACGCACACGCACACAAACACAAAAACGCGGGTCCTGTCAAAGGACACACACACAGACACAAATACACGAGTCCTGTCAAAGGACACACACACACACACACACACACACATACACACACGCAGACACAAATACGCGGGTCCTTTCGAAGGACACACACACACACACACACAAACAAACAAATACGCGGGTCCTGTCAAAGGACACACAAACACACACACAAAAATATGCTCGTCCCGTCAGAGGACACAAACACAGACACACGCACAAATACGCGGGTCCTGTCAAAGGACTCACAAACACACACACACACACACATACAGAAATACACGGTTCCTGTCAAAGGAGACACACACTCACACACACAGAAATACGCGGTTCCTGTCAAAGGAGACACACACACACACAAACACACACACAAATACGCGGTTCCTGTTAAAGGAGCCACACACTCACACACACACAAATACGCGGTTCCTGTCAATGGGCACACACACACAAATACGCGGTTCAGTCAAAGGACACACACTACCACACACACACACACACACACAAATACACGGGTCCTGTCAACGGACACACACATACACACACACTCAGGTACGCAGGTCCAGTCAAAGGACACACTCACACACACGCACACACAGACACACACACTCAAATACGCGGGTCCTGTCAAAGGACACACAAACACACACACAAAAATATGCTGGTCCCGTCAAAGGACACAAACACAGACACACGCACAAATACGCGGGTCCTGTCAAAGGACACACAAACACACACACACACAGAAATACGCGGTTCCTGTCAAAGGAGACAAACTCACACACACACAAATACGCGGTTCCTGTCAAAGGAGACACACACACACACACAAACACACACACAAATACGCGGTTCCTATCAAAGGAGACACACACTCACACACACACAAATACGCGGTTCCTGTCAATGGGCACACACACACAAATACGCGGTTCAGTCAAAGGACACACACACACGCACACACACACGCAAACACACACAAATACGTGGATCCCGTCAAAGGACACACACACGCACACAAATACGCGGGTCCTGTCAAAGGACACACACATACATACACACAAAAACAAATCCACCGATCCTGTCAAAGGACACAAAGACACACACACACAAATACGCGGGTCCTGTCAAAGAACACACTCACACACACAGACACACAAATACACAGATCCTGTCAAAGGACACACACACACACACACACACAAATACGGGGTTCCTGTCAAAGGACACACACACACAATCACAAACACACACACACAAATACACGGGTCCTGTCAACGGACACACACACACACACACTCAGATACGCAGGTCCAGTCAAAGGACACACACACACGCACACACAGACACACACGCACAAAAACGCGGGGACTGTCAAATGACACACACACACACAAATACGCGGCTCCTGTCAAAGGACACACACACACACAGACACAAGAACGCGGGTCCTGTCAAAGGGGACACACACACACACACACATACACACACACAAATACGCGGGTCCTGTCAAAGGACACACACACACATACACACACACAGACACAAATACGCGGGTCCTTTCAAAGGACACACACACACACAGACACACAAATGCGCGTGTCGTGTCAAAGGACACACATGCACACACACAATCACACACACACACAAATACGCGGGTCCTGTCAAAGGACACACACACACAAACATTTACGCGGGTCCTGTCAAAGGACACACACAATCAAATACGCGGGTACTGTCAAAGGACACACACACACATACGCACACAAATACGCGGGTCCTGTCAAAGGACGCACACGCACACAAACACAAAAACGCGGGTCCTGTCAAAGGACACACACACAGACACAAATACACGAGTCCTTTCAAAGGACACACACACACACACACACACACACACACACATACACACACGCAGACACAAATACGCGGGTCCTTTCGAAGGACACACACACACACACACACAAACAAACAAATACGCGGGTCCTGTCAAAGGACACACAAACACACACACAAAAATATGCTCGTCCCGTCAGAGGACACAAACACAGACACACGCACAAATACGCGGGTCCTGTCAAAGGACTCACAAACACACACACACACACACATACAGAAATACACGGTTCCTGTCAAAGGAGACACACACTCACACACACAGAAATACGCGGTTCCTGTCAAAGGAGACACACACACACACAAACACACACACAAATACGCGGTTCCTGTTAAAGGAGCCACACACTCACACACACACAAATACGCGGTTCCTGCCAATGGGCACACACACCAAATATGCGGGTCCAGTCAAAGGACACACACACACACCCAAACACACACAAATACGGGGATCCCGTCAAAGGACACACACACGCACACAAATACGCGGGTCCTGTCAAAGGACACACACATACACACACACAAAAACAAATACACCGGTTTGGTCAAAGGAGACAAAGACACACACACACACACACAAATACGCGGGTCCTGTCAAACGACACACACACACATACACACACACAAAAATACACGGGTCCTGTCAACGGACACACACACACTCACACACACTCAGATAGGCAGGTCCAGTCAAAGGACACACACACACACACGCACACACAGACACACACACTCAAAAACGCGGGGCCTATCAAATGACACACACACACACACAAATACGCGGCTCCTGTCATAGGACACAAACACACACACACACACACATACACTCACACACACTCACACACACACACACACATACAGACAAATACGCGGGTCCTGTCAAAGGACACACACATACACACATACACACACAAATACGCGGGTCCTTTCAAAGGACACACACACACACACACAAATACGCGTGTCGTGTCAATTGGACACACATGCACACACACAATCACACACACACACAAATACGCGAGTCCTGTCAAAGGACACACACACACACACACATATACGCGGGTCCTGTCAAAGGACACACACAATCAAATACGCGGGTCCTGTCAAAGGACACACACACACACAGACACAAAAACGCGGGTCCTGTCAAAGGACACACACACACACCCACACACATACAAATACACGGTTCCTGTCAAAGGACAGACACACACACGGACACAAATACGCGGGTCCTTTCAAAGGACACACACACACACAAACAAACAAATACATGTGTCCTGTCAATGTACACACATGCACACACACAAACACACACACACACACACACACAAATACGCGGGTGCTGTCAAAGGACACACGCACACACATATACGTGGGTCCTGTCAAAGGACACATACACACACACACACACAAATACGCGGGTCCTGTCAAAGGACACACACACACACGGACACACACAAATACGCGGGTCCCGTCAAAGGACACACAAACACACACACACACACACAAATACGCGGGCCCTGTCAAAGGGCACACACACACACACACACAAATACGCGCGTCCTGTCAAAGGACACACACGCACACATATACGTGGGCCCTGTCAAAGGACAGATACACACACACACAAATACGCGGGTCCTGTCAAAGGACACACACACTCACACAAATACGCGGGTCCTGTCAAAGGACACACACAAACACACAAATACGCGGGTCCTGTCAAAGGACACACAAACAGACACACAAAAATATGCGGGTCCCGTCAAAGGACACAAACACAGACACACGCCCAAATACGCGGGTCCTGTCAAAGGACACACAAACACACACACACACACACACAAATACGCGGTTCCTGTCAAAGGAGACACACACTCACACCCACACAAATACGCGGTTCCTGTCAAAGGTGACACACACGCACACACAAACACACACACAAATACGCGGTTCCTGTCAAAGGAGACACACACTCATACACACACCAATACGCGATTCCTGTCAATGGGCACACACACACACAAATACGCGGGTCCAATCAAAGGACACACACTCACGCACACACATACCCAAACACACACAAATACGTGGATCCCTTCAAAGGACACATACACACACACAAATACGCGGCTCCTGTCAAAAAACACACACATACATACACACACATACACACAAATACGCGTGCCGTGTCAATTGGACACACATGCACACACACAATCACACACACACACAAATACGCGAGTCCTTTCAAAGGACACACACACATATACGCGTGTCCTGTCAAAGGACACAAACAATCAAATACGCGGGTCCAGTCAAAGGACACACACACAAATACGCGGGTCCTGTCAAAGTACACACACACACAGACACAAAAACGCGGGTCCTGTCAAAGGACACACACACACCCACACACACACAAATGCGCGGGTCCTGTCAAAGGACAGACAGACACACACACACATACACACACAGGGACACAAATACGCGGGTCCTTTCAAAGGACACACACACACACAAATACGCGTGTCGTGTCAAAGGACACACATGCACACAAACAATCACACACACACACAAATACGCGGGTCCTGTCAAAGGACACACACAATCAAATACGCGGGTACTGTCAAAGGACACACACACACACATACACACACAAATACGCGGGTCCTGTCAAAGGACGCACACGCACACAGACACAAAAACGCGGGTCCTGTCAAAGGACACACACACACAAACAGACACAAATACACGGGTGCTGTCAAAGGACATTCACACACATACACACACACAGACACAAATACGCGGGTCCTTTCAAAGGACACACACACACACACACACAGACATAAACAAACAAATACGCGGGTACTGTCAAAGGACAGACAAACACACACACAAAAATATGCTCGTCCCGTCAAAGGACACAAACACAGACACACGCACAAATACGCGGGTCCTGTCAAAGGACACACAAACACACACACACACACACACAAATATACACGGTTCCTGTCAAAGGAGACACACACTCACACACACACAAATACGCGGTTGCTGTCAAAGGACACACGCACACACATATACGTGGGTCCTGTCAAAGGACACATACACACACACACACAAATACGCGGGTCCTGTCAAAGGACACACACACACACGGACACACACAAATACGCGGGTCCCGTCAAAGGACACACAAACACACACACACAAATACGCGGGCCCTGTCAAAGGGCACACACACACACACACACAAATACGCGCGTCCTGTCAAAGGACACACACGCACACATATACGTGGGCCCTGTCAAAGGACAGATACACACACACACAAATACGCGGGTCCTGTCAAAGGACACACACACTCACACAAATACGCGGGTCCTGTCAAAGGACACACACAAACACACAAATACGCGGGTCCTGTCAAAGGACACACAAACAGACACACAAAAATATGCGGGTCCCGTCAAAGGACACAAACACAGACACACGCCCAAATACGCGGGTCCTGTCAAAGGACACACAAACACACACACACACACACACACACACACACAAATACGCGCTTCCTGTCAAAGGAGACACACACTCACACACACACAAATACGCGGTTACTGTCAAAGGTGACACACACGCACACACAAACACACACACAAATACGCGGTTCCTGTCAAAGGAGACACACACTCATACACACACAAATACGCGATTCCTGTCAATGGGCACACACACACACAAATACGCGGGTCCAGTCAAAGGACACACACTCACGCACACACACACCCAAACACACACAAATACGTGGATCCCGTCAAAGGACACATACACACACACAAATACGCGGCTCCTGTCAAAAAACACACACATACATACACACACATACACACAAATACGCGTGCCGTGTCAATTGGACACACATGCACACACACAATCACACACACACACAAATACGCGAGTCCTTTCAAAGGACACACACACACACACATATACGCGTGTCCTGTCAAAGGACACAAACAATCAAATACGCGGGTCCAGTCAAAGGACACACACACAAATACGCGGGTCCTGTCAAAGTACACACACACACAGACACAAAAACGCGGGTCCTGTCAAAGGACACACACACACCCACACACACACAAATGCGCGGGTCCTGTCAAAGGACAGACACACACACACACACATACACACACAGGGACACAAATACGCGGGTCGTTTCAAAGGACACACACACACACACACACAAATACGCGTGTCGTGTCAAAGGACACACATGCACACAAACAATCACACACACACACAAATACGCGGGTCCTGTCAAAGGACACACACACACACACATATACGCGGGTCCTGTCAAAGGACACACACAATCAAATACGCGGGTACTGTCAAAGGACACACACACACATACACACACAAATACGCGGGTCCTGTCAAAGGACGCACACGCACACAGACACAAAAACGCGGGTCCTGTCAAAGGACACACACACACAAACAGACACAAATACACGGGTCCTGTCAAAGGACACACACACACATACACACACACAGACACAAATACGCGGGTCCTTTCAAAGGACACACACACACACACACACAGACATAAACAAACAAATACGCGGGTACTGTCAAAGGACAGACAAACACACACACAAAAATATGCTCGTCCCGTCAAAGGACACACACACAGACACACGCACAAATACGCGGGTCCTGTCAAAGGACACACAAACACACACACACACACAAATATACACGGTTCCTGTCAAAGGAGACACACACTCACACACACACAAATACGCGGTTGCTGTCAAAGGACACACACACACACATATACGTGGGTCCTGTCAAAGGACACATACACACACACACACAAATACGCGGGTCCTGTCAAAGGACACACACACACACGGACACACACAAATACGTGGGTCCCGTCAAAGGACACACAAACACACACACACACACACACAAATACGCGGGCCCTGTCAAAGGGCACACACACACACACACACAAATACGCGCGTCCTGTCAAAGGACACACACGCACACATATACGTGGGCCCTGTCAAAGGACAGATACACACACACACAAATACGCGGGTCCTGTCAAAGGACACACACACTCACACAAATACGCGGGTCCTGTCAAAGGACACACACAAACACACAAATACGCGGGTCCTGTCAAAGGACACACAAACAGACACACAAAAATATGCGGGTCCCGTCAAAGGACACAAACACAGACACACGCCCAAATACGCGGGTCCTGTCAAAGGACACACAAACACACACACACACACACACACACACACACAAATACGCGGTTCCTGTCAAAGGAGACACACACTCACACACACACAAATACGCGGTTACTGTCAAAGGTGACACACACGCACACACAAACACACACACAAATACGCGGTTCCTGTCAAAGGAGACACACACTCATACACACACAAATACGCGATTCCTGTCAATGGGCACACACACACACAAATACGCGGGTCCAGTCAAAGGACACACACTCACGCACACACACACCCAAACACACACAAATACGTGGATCCCGTCAAAGGACACATACACACACACAAATACGCGGCTCCTGTCAAAAAACACACACATACATACACACACATACACACAAATACGCGTGCCGTGTCAATTGGACACACATGCACACACACAATCACACACACACACAAATACGCGAGTCCTTTCAAAGGACACACACACACACACATATACGCGTGTCCTGTCAAAGGACACAAACAATCAAATACGCGGGTCCAGTCAAAGGACACACACACAAATACGCGGGTCCTGTCAAAGTACACACACACACAGACACAAAAACGCGGGTCCTGTCAAAGGACACACACACACCCACACACACACAAATGCGCGGGTCCTGTCAAAGGACAGAGACACACACACACACATACACACACAGGGACACAAATACGCGGGTCGTTTCAAAGGACACACACACACACACACACAAATACGCGTGTCGTGTCAAAGGACACACATGCACACAAACAATCACACACACACACAAATACGCGGGTCCTGTCAAAGGACACACACACACACACATATACGCGGGTCCTGTCAAAGGACACACACAATCAAATACGCGGGTACTGTCAAAGGACACACACACACATACACACACAAATACGCGGGTCCTGTCAAAGGACGCACACGCACACAGACACAAAAACGCGGGTCCTGTCAAAGGACACACACACACAAACAGACACAAATACACGGGTCCTGTCAAAGGACACACACACACATACACACACACAGACACAAATACGCGGGTCCTTTCAAAGGACACACACACACACACACACAGACATAAACAAACAAATACGCGGGTACTGTCAAAGGACAGACAAACACACACACAAAAATATGCTCGTCCCGTCAAAGGACACACACACAGACACACGCACAAATACGCGGGTCCTGTCAAAGGACACACAAACACACACACACACACAAATATACACGGTTCCTGTCAAAGGAGACACACACTCACACACACACAAATACGCGGTTGCTGTCAAAGGACACACGCACACACATATACGTGGGTCCTGTCAAAGGACACATACACACACACACACAAATACGCGGGTCCTGTCAAAGGACACACACACACACGGACACACACAAATACGTGGGTCCCGTCAAAGGACACACAAACACACACACACACACACACACAAATACGCGGGTCCAGTCAAAGGACACACACTCACGCACACACACACCCAAACACACACAAATACGTGGATCCCGTCAAAGGACACATACACACACACAAATACGCGGCTCCTGTCAAAAAACACACACATACATACACACACATACACACAAATACGCGTGCCGTGTCAATTGGACACACATGCACACACACAATCACACACACACACAAATACGCGAGTCCTTTCAAAGGACACACACACACACACATATACGCGTGTCCTGTCAAAGGACACAAACAATCAAATACGCGGGTCCAGTCAAAGGACACACACACAAATACGCGGGTCCTGTCAAAGTACACACACACACAGACACAAAAACGCGGGTCCTGTCAAAGGACACACACACACCCACACACACACAAATGCGCGGGTCCTGTCAAAGGACAGACACACACACACACACATACACACACAGGGACACAAATACGCGGGTCGTTTCAAAGGACACACACACACACACACACACAAATACGCGTGTCGTGTCAAAGGACACACATGCACACAAACAATCACACACACACACAAATACGCGGGTCCTGTCAAAGGACACACACACACACACATATACGCGGGTCCTGTCAAAGGACACACACAATCAAATACGCGGGTACTGTCAAAGGACACACACACACATACACACACAAATACGCGGGTCCTGTCAAAGGACGCACACGCACACAGACACAAAAACGCGGGTCCTGTCAAAGGACACACACACACAAACAGACACAAATACACGGGTCCTGTCAAAGGACACACACACACATACACACACACAGACACAAATACGCGGGTCCTTTCAAAGGACACACACACACACACACACAGACATAAACAAACAAATACGCGGGTACTGTCAAAGGACAGACAAACACACACACAAAAATATGCTCGTCCCGTCAAAGGACACACACACAGACACACGCACAAATACGCGGGTCCTGTCAAAGGACACACAAACACACACACACACACAAATATACACGGTTCCTGTCAAAGGAGACACACACTCACACACACACAAATACGCGGTTGCTGTCAAAGGACACACGCACACACATATACGTGGGTCCTGTCAAAGGACACATACACACACACACACAAATACGCGGGTCCTGTCAAAGGACACACACACACACGGACACACACAAATACGTGGGTCCCGTCAAAGGACACACAAACACACACACACACACACACAAATACGCGGGCCCTGTCAAAGGGCACACACACACACACACACACAAATACGCGCGTCCTGTCAAAGGACACACACGCACACATATACGTGGGCCCTGTCAAAGGACAGATACACACACACACAAATACGCGGGTCCTGTCAAAGGACACACACACTCACACAAATACGCGGGTCCTGTCAAAGGACACACACAAACACACAAATACGCGGGTCCTGTCAAAGGACACACAAACAGACACACAAAAATATGCGGGTCCCGTCAAAGGACACAAACACAGACACACGCCCAAATACGCGGGTCCTGTCAAAGGACACACAAACACACACACACACACACACACACAAATACGCGGTTCCTGTCAAAGGAGACACACACTCACACACACACAAATACGCGGTTACTGTCAAAGGTGACACACACGCACACACAAACACACACACAAATACGCGGTTCCTGTCAAAGGAGACACACACTCATACACACACAAATACGCGATTCCTGTCAATGGGCACACACACACACAAATACGCGGGTCCAGTAAAAGGACACACACTCACGCACACACACACCTAAACACACACAAATACGTGGATCCCGTCAAAGGACACATACACACACACAAATACGCGGGTCCTGTCAAACAACACACACATACATACACACACATACACACAAATACGCGTGTCGTGTCAATTGGACACACATGCACACACACAATCACACACACACACAAATACGCGAGTCCTTTCAAAGGACACACACACACACACATATACGCGTGTCCTGTCAAAGGACACAAACAATCAAATACGCGGGTCCAGTCAAAGGACACACACACAAATACGCGGGTCCTGTCAAAGTACACACACACACAGACACAAAAACGCGGGTCCTGTCAAAGGACACACACACACCCACACACACACAAATGCGCGGGTCCTGTCAAAGGACAGACACACACACACACACATACACACACAGGGACACAAATACGCGGGTCCTTTCAAAGGACACACACACACACACACACAAATACGCGTGTCGTGTCAAAGGACACACATGCACACAAACAATCACACACACACACAAATACGCGGGTCCTGTCAAAGGACACACACACACACACATATACGCGGGTCCTGTCAAAGGACACACACAATCAAATACGCGGGTACTGTCAAAGGACACACACACACATACACACACAAATACGCGGGTCCTGTCAAAGGACGCACACGCACACAGACACAAAAACGCGGGTCCTGTCAAAGGACACACACACACAAACAGACACAAATACACGGGTCCTGTCAAAGGACACACACACACATACACACACACAGACACAAATACGCGGGTCCTTTCAAAGGACACACACACACACAGACATAAACAAACAAATACGCGGGTACTGTCAAAGGACACACAAACACACACACAAAAATATGCTCGTCCCGTCAAAGGACACAAACACAGACACACGCACAAATACGCGGGTCCTGTCAAAGGACACACAAACACACACACACACACAAATATACACGGTTCCTGTCAAAGGAGACACACACTCACACACACACAAATACGGGGTTCCTGTCAAAGGAGACACACACACACACAAACACACACACAAATACGCGGTTCCTGTCAAAGGAGACACACACTCACACACACACAAATACGCGGTTCCTGTCAATGGGCACACACACACAAATACGCGGGTCCAGTCAAAGGACACACACACACGCACACACACACAAACACACACAAATACGTGGATCCCGTCAAAGGACAGACACACGCACACAAATACGCCGGTCCTGTCAAAGGACACACACATACACACACACAAAAACAAATACACCGGTCCTGTCAAAGGACACAAATACACACACACACACACAAATACGCGGGTCCTGTCAAAGGACACACACACACACACACACAAAATACATGGGTCCTGTCAACGGACACACACACACTCACACACACTCAGATAGGCAGGTCCAGTCAAAGGACACACACACACACGCACACACAGACACACACACTCAAAAACGCGGGGATTGTCAAATGACACACACACACACACACACAAATACGCGGCTCCTGTCAAAGGACACACACACACACACACACACGCACATACACTCACACACACACACACACACACACACACACACACACACACACACACACATATACACAAATACGCGGGTCCTGTCAAAGGACGCACACACACACATCACACACAAATACGCGGGTCCTGTCAAAGGACACACACACACACAGACACAAAAACGCGGGTCCTGTCAAAGGACACACACCCACACACACACAAAAACGCGGGTCCTGTCAAAGGACACACACCCACACACACACAAATACGCGGTTCCTGTCAAAGGACAGACACACACACACACACACACATACACACACACGGACACAAATACGCGGGTCCTTTCAAAGGACACACATACACACAAACAAACAAATACGTGTGTCCTGTCAATGTACACACATGCACACACACAAACACACACACACACAAATACGCGGGTGCTGTCAAAGGACACACGCACACACATATACGTGGGTCCTGTCAAAGGACTCATACACACACACACACAAATACGCGGGTCGTGTCAATGGACACACACACACACACACACACACACACACATACAAACACAAATACGTGGGTCCTGTCAAAGGACACACACACACACACAAATACGCGGGTCCTGTCAAAGGAAACACACACCCACACGCACACACACAAATACGCGGGTCCCGTCAAAGGACACACAAACACACACACACACACACACACACACAAATACGCGCGTCCTGTCAAAGGACACACACACATATACGTGGGTCCTGTCAAAGGACACATACACACACACACAAATACGCGGGTCCTGTCAAAGGACACACACACACACACACACACACACACAAATACGCGGGTCCTGTCAAAGGACACACACACACACACACACACACACAAATACGCGGGTCCTCTCAAAGGACACACACACACACAGAAATACACGGTTCCTGTCAAAGGAGACACACACTCACACACACACAAATACGCGGTTCCTGTCAGAGGAGACACACACAGACACACAAACACACACACAAATACGCGGTTCCTGTTAAAGGAGACACACACTCACACACACACAAATACGCGGTTCCTGTCAATGGGCACACACACACAAATATGCGGGTCCAGTCAAAGGACACACACACACGCACACACACACCCAAACACACACAAATACGTGGATCCCGTCAAAGGACACACAAACGCACACAAATACGCCGGTCCTGTCAAAGGACACACACATACACACACACAAAAACAAATACACCGGTCCTGTCAAAGGACACAAAGACACACACACACAAATACGCGGGTCCTGTCAAAGGACACACACACACACACACAAAAAAATACACGGGTCCTGTCAACG
>NW_027590076.1:1937568-1947568 GCF_964213995.1 Mustelus asterias
CACACACACACAAATACGCGTTTCCTGTCAAAGGAGACACACACTCACACACACACAAATACGCGGTTCCTGTCAAAGGAGACACACACGCACACACAAAGACAAACACAAATACGCGGTTCCTGTCAAAGGAGACACACACTCACACACACACAAATACGCGGTTCCTGTCAATGGGCACACACACACACAAATACGCGGGTCCAGAGAAAGGACACACACACACGCACACACACACCCAAACACACACAAATACGTGGATCCCCTCAAAGGACACATACACACACACAAATACGCGGGTCCTTTCAATGGACACACACATACATACACACACACACACACAAACAAATACGCGTGTCGTGTCAATTGGACACACATGCACACACACAATCACACACACACACAAATATGCGAGTCCTTTCAAAGGACACACACACACACACACACATACGCGCGTCCTGTCAAAGGACACACACAATCAAATACGCGGGTCCTGTCAAAGGACACACACACACACACACACACACAAATACGCGGGTCCTGTCAAAGGACACACACACACACAGACACAAAAACGCGGGTCCTGTCAAAGGACGCACAGACACACACATAAATACGCCGGTCCTGTCAAAGGACACACACACACACACACACACACTGGCACACACACACAAATACCCGGGTCCTGTCAACGGACACACACACACACACTCAGTTACGCAGGTCCAGTCAAAGGACACACACACACACGCACACACAGACACACACACTCAAAAACGCGGGGCCTGTCAAATGACACACACACACACACACACACAAGTAGGCGGCTCCTGTCAAAGGACACCCACACACACACACGCACACAGACACAAGAACGCGGGTCCTGTCAAAGGACACACACACACACACACAAAAATTCGCGGGTCCTGTCAAAGGACACACACACACATACACACACACAGATACAAATACGCGGGTCCTTTCAAAGGACACACACACACACACACAAATATGCGTGTCGTTTCAAAGGACATACATGCACACACACAATCACACACACACACAAATACGCGTTTCCTGTCAAAGGACACACAGACACACACATATACGCGGGACCTGTCAAAGGACACACACAATTAAATACGCGGGTCCTGTCAAAGGACACACACACACACACACACACAAATACGCGGGTCCTGTCAAAGGAGACAAATGCACACAGACACAAAAACGCGGGTCCTGTCAAAGGGCACACACACACACACAAATACGCGGGTCCTGTCAACGGACACACACACACACACACTCAGATACGCAGGTCCAGTCAAAGGACACAAACGCACACGCACACACAGACACACACACTCAAAAACGCGGGGCCTGTCAAATGACACACACACACACACAGACACAAGAACGCGGGTCCTGTCAAAGGACACACACACACACACACACACAAATACGCGGGTCCTGTCAAAGGACACACACACACATACACACACACAGACACAAATACGCGGGTCCTTTCAAAGGACACACACACACACACAAATACGCGTGTCGTGTCAAAGGACACACACGCACACACACAATCACACACACACACAAATACGCGGGTCCTGTCAAAGTACACACACAGTCATATACGCGGGTCCTGTCAAAGGACAGATACACACACACACACACACACAAATACGCGGGTCCTGTCAAAGGACACACACACACACATATACGTGGGTCCTGTCAAAGGACACATACACACCCAAACACAAATACGCAGGTCCTGTCAATGGACACACACTCACACACACACACACACACACACACACACACACACACACACACACACACACACACACACACACACACATACGTGGGTCCTTTCAAAGGACACACACACACACACTCACATATACGCGGGCCCTGTCAAAGCACACACACACACACACACACACACACAAAATCGCGGGTCCTGTCATAGCACGCACAAACACACACACACACACACACACACACACACACACACACACACACACACACACACACACAGACACACACACACACATACTCACACACACACACAAATACGCGGGCCCTGTCAAAGGAAACACACACACACACACACAAATACGCGGGTCCTGTCAAAGGACACACACACACACAATCAAATACGCCGGTCCTGTCAAAGGACACACACACACACACACACAAATACGGGGTTCCTGTCAAAGGACACACACAGACACACACACACACACTCACACACACAGACACAAATACGCGGATCCTGTCAAAGGACACACACACACGCACAGACACACACAAATACGTGAGTGCTGTCAAAGGACAAACATGCACACACACACACAAATACGCGGTTCCTGTAAAAGCAGACACACACACGCACAAACACACACACAAATACGCGGGAACTGTCAATGGGCACACACACACACACAAATACGCGAGTCCAGTCAAAGGACACACACACACGCACACACACAAGCAAACACACACAAATACATGGATCCTGTCAAAGGACACACACACACACAAATACGCGTGTCCTTTCAAAGGACACACACACACACACACACACAAATACGCGGGTCCTCTCAAAGGACACACACACACACACACACAAATACGCGGGTCCTGTCAAAGGACACACAAACACACACACAAAAATAGGCGGGTCCCGTCAAAGGACACAAACACAGACACACGCCCAAATACGCGGGTCCTGTCAAAGGACACACAAACACACACACACACAAATACGCGGTTCCTGTCAAAGGAGACACACACTCACACACACACAAATACGCGGTTCCTGTCAAAGGAGACACACACGCACACACAAACACACACACAAATACGCGGTTCCTGTCAAAGGAGACACACACTCACACACACACAAATACGCGGTTCCTGTCAATGGGCACACACACACACAAATACGTGGGTCCAGTCAAAGGACACACACACGCACACACACACCCAAACACACACAAATACGTGGATCCCGTCAAAGGACACAAACACACACACAAATACGCGGGTCCTGTCAGAGGACACACACATACATACACAAAAAAACAAATACACGGGTCCTGTCAAAGAACACACAGACACACACACACACAAATACGCCGGTCCTGTCAAAGGACACACACACACACACACAGGCACACACACACAAATACCCGGGTCCTGTCAACGGACACACACACACACACACACACACACACTCAGTTGCGCAGGTCCAGTCAAAGGACACACACACACACGCACACACAGACACACACTCTCAAAAACGCGGGGCCTGTCAAATGACACACACACACACACACACACAAGTACGCGGCTCCTGTCAAAGGACACCCACACACACACCCGCACACAGACGCAAGAACGCGGGTCCTGTCAAAGGACACACACACACACACACACACACACACACAAATACGCGGGTCCTGTCAAAGGACACACACACACACACACACACACAGACACAAATACGCGGGTCCTTTCAATGGACACACACAAACACACACACAAACACACAAATATGCGTGTCGCTTCAAAGGACACACACAATCACAGACACACACAAATACGCGGGTCCTGTCAAAGGACACACACACACACACATATACGCGGGTCCTGTCAAAGGACACACACAATTAAATACGCGGGTCCTGTCAAAGGACACATACACACACAATCACACACACACACAAATACGCGGGTCCTGTCAAAGTACACACACAGTCATATACGCGGGTCCTGTCAAAGGACAGATACACACACACACACAAATACGCGGGTCCTGTCAAAGGTCACACACACACACATATACGTGGGTCCTGTCAAAGGACACATACACACCCAAACACAAATACGCGGGTCCTGTCAATGGACACACACTCACACACACACACACACACACACACACACACACACACACACACACACACACACACACACACACACACATACGTGGGTCCTTTCAAAGGACACACACACACACACACACTCACATATACGCGGGCCCTGTCAAAGCACACACACACACACACACACACACAAAATCGCGGGTCCTGTCATAGCACGCACAAACACACACACACACACACACACACACACAGACACACACACACACATACTCACACACACACAAATACGCGGGCCCTGTCAAAGGACACACACACACACACACAAATACGCGGGTCCTGTCAAAGGACACACACACACACAATCAAATACGCGGGTCCTGTCAAAGGACACACACACACACACACACAAATACGGGGTTCCTGTCAAAGGACACACACACACACACTCACACACACAGACACAAATACGCGGATCCTGTCAAAGGACACACACACACGCACAGACACACACAAATACGTGAGTGCTGTCAAAGGACAAACATGCACACACACACACAAAAACGCGGTTCCTGTAAAAGCAGACAAACACACGCACAAACACACACACAAATACGCGGGTCCTGTCAATGGGCACACACACACACACAAATACGCGAGTCCAGTCAAAGGACACACACACACGCACACACACACGCAAACACACACAAATACATGGATCCTGTCAAAGGACACACACACACACACAAATACGCGTGTCCTTTCAAAGGACACACACACACACACACACAAATACGCGGGTCCTCTCAAAGGACACACACACACACACACACACACACACACAAATACGCGGGTCCTGTCAAAGGACACACAAACACACACACAAAAATAGGCGGGTCCCGTCAAAGGACACAAACACAGACACACGCCCAAATACGCGGGTCCTGTCAAAGGACACACAAACACACACACACACAAATACGCGGTTCCTGTCAAAGGAGACACACACTCACACACACACAAATACGCAGTTCCTGTCAAAGGAGACACACACGCACACACAAACACACACACAAATACGCGGTTCCTGTCAAAGGAGACACACACTCACACACACACAAATACGCGGTTCCTGTCAATGGGCACACACACACACAAATACGCGGGTCCAGTCAAAGGACACACACACACGCACACACACACCCAAACACACATAAATACGTGGATCCCGTCAAAGGACACATACACACACACAAATACGCGGGTCCTGTCAGAGGACACACACATACATACACAAAAAAACAAATACACGGGTCCTGTCAAAGAACACACAGACACACACACACACAAATACGCCGGTCCTGTCAAAGGACACACACACACACACACAGGCACACACACACAAATACCCGGGTCCTGTCAACGGACACACACACACACACACACTCAGTTGCGCAGGTCCAGTCAAAGGACACACACACACACGCACACACAGACACACACTCTCAAAAACGCGGGGCCTGTCAAATGACACACACACACACACACACACACAAGTACGCGGCTCCTGTCAAAGGACACCCACACACACACACGCACACAGACGCAAGAACGCGGGTCCTGTCAAAGGACACACACACACACACACACACACAAATACGCGGGTCCTGTCAAAGGACACACACACACATACACACACACAGACACAAATACGCGGGTCCTTTCAATGGACACACACAAACACACACACAAACACACAAATATGCGTGTCGCTTCAAAGGACACACACAATCACAGACACACACAAATACGCGGGTCCTGTCAAAGGACACACACACACACATATACGCGGGTCCTGTCAAAGGACACACACAATTAAATACGCGGGTCCTGTCAAAGGACACACACACACACACACACACACAAATACGCAGGTCCTGTCAAAGGAGACACACACGCACAGACACAAAAACGCGGGTCCTGTCAAAGGGAACACACACACACACAAATACGCGGGTCCTGTCAACGGACACACACACACACACACACACTCAGATACGCAGGTCCAGTCAAAGGATACACACAAACACGCACACACAGACACACACACTCAAAAACGCGGGGCCTGTCAAACGACACACACACACACACACAAATACGCGGTTCCTGTCAAAGGATAGACACACACACACAAACATACACACACACGGACACAAATACTCGGGTCCTTTCAAAGGACACACACACACAAACAAACAAACAAATACGTGTGCCCTGTCAATGTACACGCATGCACACACACAAACGCACACACACACAAATACGCGGGTGCTGTCAAAGGACACACGCACACACATATACGTGGGTCCTGTCAAAGGACACATACACACACACACGCAAATACGCGGGTCGTGTCAATGGACACACATACATACACACACACACACATACAAACACAAATACGTGGGTCCTGTCAAAGGACACACACACACAAATACGCGGGTCCTGTCAAAGGACACACACACACACGCACACACACAAATACGCGAGTCCCGTCAAAGGACACACAAACACACACACACACACACACACACAAATACGCGGGCCCTGTCAAAGGGCACACACACACACACAAATACGCGCGTCCTGTCAAAGGACACACACTCACACATATACGTGGGTCCTGTCAAAGGACACATACACACACACACACACAAATACGCGGGTCCTGTCAAAGGACACACACACACACACACAGACAAATACGCGGGTCCTGTCAAAGGACACACACACACGCACACACACACACACAAATACGCGGGTCCTCTCAAAGGGCACACACACACACACACACACACACACACACATACACACACACACAAATACGCGGGTCCTGTCAAAGGACACACAAACAGACACACAAAAATATGCGGGTCCCGTCAAAGGACACAAACACAGACACATGCCCAAATACGCGGGTCCTGTCAAAGGACACACAAACACACACACACACACACACACACACACACACACATACGCGGTTCCTGTCAAAGGAGACACACACTCACACACACACAAATACGCGGTTCCTGTCAAAGGAGACACACACGCACACACAAACACACACACAAATACGCGGTTCCTGTCGAAGGAGACACACACTCACACACACACAAATACGCGGTTCCTGTCAATGGGCACACACACACACAAATACGCGGGTCCAGACAAAGGACACACACACACGCACACACACACCCAAACACACACAAATACGTGGATCCCGTCAAAGGACACATACACACACACAAATACGCGGGTCCTGTCAATGGACACACACATACATACACACACACACACAAACAAATACGCGTGTCGTGTCAATTGGACACACATGCACACACACAATCACACACACACACAAATACGCGAGTCCTTTCAAAGGACACACACACACACACACACATACGCGGGTCCTGTCAAAGGACACACACAATCAAATACGCGGGTCCTGTCAAAGGACACACACACACACACACACACAAATACGCGGGTCCTGTCAAAGGACACACACACACACAGACACAAAAACGCGGGTCCTGTCAAAGGACACACAGACACAGACACACACATAAATACGCCGGTCCTGTCAAAGTACACACACACACACACACACAAAAATTCGCGGGTCCTGTCAAAGGACACACACACACATACACACACACAGACACAAATACCCGGGTCCTGTCAACGGACACACACACACACACTCAGTTACGCAGGTCCAGTCAAAGGACACACACACACACACACGCACACACAGACACACACACTCAAAAACGCGGGGCCTGTCAAATGACACACACACACACACACACACAAGTAGGCGGCTCCTGTCAAAGGACACCCACACACACACACGCACACAGACACAAGAACGCGGGTCCTGTCAAAGGACACACACACACACACACAAAAATTCGCGGGTCCTGTCAAAGGACACACACACACATACACACACACAGACACAAATACGCGGGTCCTTTCAAAGGACACACACACACACACACACAAATATGCGTGTCGTTTCAAAGAACACACATGCACACACACAATCACACACACACACAAATACGCGTGTCCTGTCAAAGGACACACAGACACACACATATACGCGGGTCCTGTCAAAGGACACACACAATTAAATACGCGGGTCCTGTCAAAGGACACACACACACACACACACACACACAAATACGCGGGTCCTGTCAAAGGAGACAAATACACACAGACACAAAAACGCGGGTCCTGTCAAAGGGCACACACACACACACAAATACGCGGGTCCTGTCAACGGACACACACACACACACACACACTCAGATACGCAGGTCCAGTCGAAGGACACACACGCACACGCACACACAGACACACACACTCAAAAACGCGGGGCCTGTCAAATGACACACACACACACACAGACACAAGAACGCGGGTCCTGTCAAAGGACACACACACACACACACACACACAAATACGCGGGTCCTGTCAAAGGACACACACACACATACACACACACAGACACAAATACGCGGGTCCTTTCAAAGGACACACACACACACACACACAAATACGCGTGTAGTGTCAAAGGACACACACGCACACACACAATCACACACACACACAAATACGCGGGTCCTGTCATAGTACACACACAATCATATACGCGGGTCCTGTCAAAGGACAGATACACACACACACACACACACAAATACGCGGGTCCTGTCAAAGGACACACACACACACATATACGTGGGTCCTGTCAAAGGACACATACACACCCAAACACAAATACGCGGGTCCTGTCAATGGACACACACTCACACACACACACACACACACACACACACACACACACACACACACACACACATACGTGGGTCCTTTCAAAGGACACACACACACACACTCACATATACGCGGGCCCTGTCAAAGCACACACACACACACACACACACACACACACAGAATCGCGGGTCCTGACATAGCACGCACAAACACACACACACACACACACACACACACACACACACACACACACACTCACACACACACACAAATACGCGGGCCCTGTCAAAGGACACACACACACACACACACACACACACACAAATACGCGGGTCCTGTCAAAGGACACACACACACACAATCAAATACGCGGGTCCTGTCAAAGGACACACACACACACACACACAAATACGGGGTTCCTGTCAAAGGACACACACAGACACACACACACACACTCACACACACAGACACAAATACGCGGATCCTGTCAAAGGACACACACACACGCACAGACACACACAAATACGTGAGTGCTGTCAAAGGACAAACATGCACACACACACACAAATACGCGGTACCTGTAAAAGCAGACACACACACGCACAAACACACACGCAAATACGCGGGTCCTGTCAATGGGCACACACACACACACAAATACGCGAGTCCAGTCAAAGGACACACACACACGCACACACACACGCAAACACACACAAATACATGGATCCTGTCAAAGGACACACACACAAATACGCGTGTCCTTTCAAAGGACACACACACAAACACACACACAAATACGCGGGCCCTGTCAAAGGACACACAAACACACACACAAAAATAGGCGGGTCCCGTCAAAGGACACAAACACAGACACACGCCCAAATACGCGGGTCCTGTCAAAGGACACACAAACACACACACACACACACACAAATACGCGGTTCCTGTCAAAGGAGACACACACTCACACACACACAAATACGCAGTTCCTGTCAAAGGAGACACACACGCACACACAAACACACACACAAATACGCGGTTCCTGTCAAAGGAGACACACACTCACACACACACAAATACGCGGTTCCTGCCAATGGGCACACACACACACAAATACGCGGGTCTAGTCAAAGGACACACACACACGCACACACACACCCAAACACACACAAATACGTGGATCCCGTCAAAGGACACATACACACACACAAATACGCGGGTCCTGTCAGAGGACACACACATACATATACAAAAAA
>NW_027590076.1:1975068-1977568 GCF_964213995.1 Mustelus asterias
AAGGACACACACACACACACACACACACACACACACAAATACGCGTGTCGTGTCAAAGGACACACACGCACACACACAATCACACACACACACACATACGCGGGTCCTGTCAAAGTACACACTCAATCATATACGCGGGTCCTGTCAAAGGACAGATACACACACACACACAAATACGCGGGTCCTGTCAAAGGACACACACACACACATATACGTGGGTCCTGTCAAAGGACACATACACACCCAAACACAAATACGCGGGTTCTGTCAATGGACACACACTCACTCACACACACACACACACACACACACACACACACACACACATACGTGGGTCCTTTCAAAGGACACACGCACACACACACACACACACAAAATCGCGGGTCCTGACATAGCACGCACAAACACACACACACACATACACACACACACACACACACACATACTCACACACACACACAAATACGCGGGCCCTGTCAAAGGACACACACACACACACACACACACAAATACGCGGGTCCTGACAAAGGACACACACACACACAATCAAATACGCGGGTCCTGTCAAAGGACACACACACACACACACAAATACGGGGGTCCTGTCAAAGGACACACACAGACACACACACACACTCACACACACACACACAAATACGCGGATCCTGTCAAAGGACACACACACACACACAGACACACACAAATACGTGAGTGCTGTCAAAGGACAAACATGCACACACACACACAAATACGCGGTTCCTGTAAAAGCAGACACACACACGCACAAACACACACACAAATACGCGGGTCCTGTCAATGGGCACACACAAACACACAAATACGCGAGTCCAGTCAAAGGACACACACACACGCACACACACACCCAAACACACACGAATACATGGATCCTGTCAACGGACACACACACACACACAAATACGCGTGTCCTTTCAAAGGACACACACACACTCAAATACGCGGGTCCTCTCAAAGGACACACACACACACACACACACACACACAAATACGCGGGTCCTGTCAAAGGACACACAAACACACACACAAAAATAGGCGGGTCCCGTCAAAGGACACAAACACAGACACACGCCCAAATACGCGGGTCCTGTCAAAGGACACACAAACACACACACACACACACACACACAAATACGCGGTTCCTGTCAGAGGAGACACACACTCACACACACACAAATACGCGGTTCCTGTCAAAGGAGACACACACGCAGACACAAACACACACACAAATACGCGGTTCCTGTCAAAGGAGACACACACTCACACACACACAAATACGCGGTTCCTGTCAATGGGCACACACACACAAATACGCGGGTCCAGTCAACGGACACACACACACGCACACACACACCCAAACACACACAAATACGTCGATCCCGTCAAAGGACACATATACACACACAAATACGCGGGTCCTGTCAAAGGACACACACACACACACACACAGGCACACACACACAAATACCCGGGTCCTGTCAACGGACACACACACACACACACACACACACACACTCAGTTACGCAGGTCCAGTCAAAGGACACACACACACACGCACACACAGACACACACTCTCAAAAACGCGGGGCCTGTCAAATGACACACACACACACACACACACACAAGTACGCGGCTCCTGTCAAAGGACACCCACACACACACACGCACACAGACACAAGAACGCGGGTCCTGTCAAAGGACACACACACACACACACACACAAATACGCGGGTCCTGTCAAAGGGCACACACACACATACACACACACGGACACAAATACGCGGGTCCTTTCAAAGGACACACACACACACACACACACACACACAAATATGCGTGTCGTTTCAAAGGACACACATGCACACACACAATCACACACACACAAATACGCGTGTCCTGTCAAAGGACACACAGACACACACATATACGCGGGTCCTGTCAAAGGACACACACAATTAAATACGCGGGTCCTGTCAAAGGACACACACACACACACACACACACACACACACACAAATACGCGGGTCCTGTCAAAGGAGACACACACACTCACACACACACACAAATACGCGGTTCCTGTCACAGGAGACAAACACGCACACACTCACACACACACGAATACGCGGTTCCTGTCAATGGGCACACACACACACACAAGTACGCGGGTCCAGTCAAAGGACACACACACACGCACACACACACCCAAACACACACAAATACGTGGATCCCGTCAAAGGACACATACACACACACAAATACGCGGGTCCTGTCAGAGGACACACAGATACATACACACAAAAACAAATACACGGGTCCTGTCAAAGGACACACAGACACACACACACATAAATACGCCGGTCCTGTCAAAGGACACACACACACACACACACTGGCACACACACACAAATACCCGGGTCCTGTCAACGGACACACACACACACACTCAGTTACGCAGGTCCAGTCAAAG
>NW_027590076.1:1985068-1987568 GCF_964213995.1 Mustelus asterias
CTTTCAAAGGACACACACACACACACACACACACACACACACACACACACAAATACGCGTGTCGTGTCAAAGGACACACACGCACACACACAATCACACACACACACACATACGCGGGTCCTGTCAAAGTACACACTCAATCATATACGCGGGTCCTGTCAAAGGACAGATACACACACACACACAAATACGCGGGTCCTGTCAAAGGACACACACACACACATATACGTGGGTCCTGTCAAAGGACACATACACACCCAAACACAAATACGCGGGTTCTGTCAATGGACACACACTCACTCACACACACACACACACACACACACACACACACACATACGTGGGTCCTTTCAAAGGACACACGCACACACACACACACACACAAAATCGCGGGTCCTGACATAGCACGCACAAACACACACACACACATACACACACACACACACACACACATACTCACACACACACACAAATACGCGGGCCCTGTCAAAGGACACACACACACACACACACACACAAATACGCGGGTCCTGACAAAGGACACACACACACACAATCAAATACGCGGGTCCTGTCAAAGGACACACACACACACACACAAATACGGGGGTCCTGTCAAAGGACACACACAGACACACACACACACTCACACACACAGACACAAATACGCGGATCCTGTCAAAGGACACACACACACACACAGACACACACAAATACGTGAGTGCTGTCAAAGGACAAACATGCACACACACACACAAATACGCGGTTCCTGTAAAAGCAGACACACACACGCACAAACACACACACAAATACGCGGGTCCTGTCAATGGGCACACACAAACACACAAATACGCGAGTCCAGTCAAAGGACACACACACACGCACACACACACCCAAACACACACGAATACATGGATCCTGTCAACGGACACACACACACACACAAATACGCGTGTCCTTTCAAAGGACACACACACACTCAAATACGCGGGTCCTCTCAAAGGACACACACACACACACACACACACACACAAATACGCGGGTCCTGTCAAAGGACACACAAACACACACACAAAAATAGGCGGGTCCCGTCAAAGGACACAAACACAGACACACGCCCAAATACGCGGGTCCTGTCAAAGGACACACAAACACACACACACACACACACACACAAATACGCGGTTCCTGTCAGAGGAGACACACACTCACACACACACAAATACGCGGTTCCTGTCAAAGGAGACACACACGCACACACAAACACACACACAAATACGCGGTTCCTGTCAAAGGAGACACACACTCACACACACACAAATACGCGGTTCCTGTCAATGGGCACACACACACAAATACGCGGGTCCAGTCAACGGACACACACACACGCACACACACACCCAAACACACACAAATACGTCGATCCCGTCAAAGGACACATATACACACACAAATACGCGGGTCCTGTCAAAGGACACACACACACACACACACAGGCACACACACACAAATACCCGGGTCCTGTCAACGGACACACACACACACACACACACACACTCAGTTACGCAGGTCCAGTCAAAGGACACACACACACACGCACACACAGACACACACTCTCAAAAACGCGGGGCCTGTCAAATGACACACACACACACACACAAGTACGCGGCTCCTGTCAAAGGACACCCACACACACACACGCACACAGACACAAGAACGCGGGTCCTGTCAAAGGACACACACACACACACACACACAAATACGCGGGTCCTGTCAAAGGGCACACACACACATACACACACACGGACACAAATACGCGGGTCCTTTCAAAGGACACACACACACACACACACACACACACAAATATGCGTGTCGTTTCAAAGGACACACATGCACACACACAATCACACACACACAAATACGCGTGTCCTGTCAAAGGACACACAGACACACACATATACGCGGGTCCTGTCAAAGGACACACACAATTAAATACGCGGGTCCTGTCAAAGGACACACACACACACACACACACACACACACACACAAATACGCGGGTCCTGTCAAAGGAGACACACACACTCACACACACACACAAATACGCGGTTCCTGTCACAGGAGACAAACACGCACACACTCACACACACACGAATACGCGGTTCCTGTCAATGGGCACACACACACACACAAGTACGCGGGTCCAGTCAAAGGACACACACACACGCACACACACACCCAAACACACACAAATACGTGGATCCCGTCAAAGGACACATACACACACACAAATACGCGGGTCCTGTCAGAGGACACACAGATACATACACACAAAAACAAATACACGGGTCCTGTCAAAGGACACACAGACACACACACACATAAATACGCCGGTCCTGTCAAAGGACACACACACACACACACACTGGCACACACACACAAATACCCGGGTCCTGTCAACGGACACACACACACACACTCAGTTACGCAGGTCCAGTCAAAG
>NW_027590076.1:2000068-2002568 GCF_964213995.1 Mustelus asterias
AAGGACACACACAGACACACACACACACTCACACACACAGACACAAATACGCGGATCCTGTCAAAGGACACACACACACACACAGACACACACAAATACGTGAGTGCTGTCAAAGGACAAACATGCACACACACACACACAAATACGCGGTTCCTGTAAATGCAGACACACACACGCACAAACACACACACAAATACGCGGGTCCTGTCAATGGGGACACACACACAAACAAATACGCGAGTCCAGTCAAAGGACACACACACACGCACACACACACCCAAACACACACAAATACATGGATCCTGTCAAAGGACACACACACACACAAATACGCGGGTCCTGTCAAAGGACACACACACATACACACACAAATACGTGGGTCCTGTGAAAGGAGACACACACACACACAAACACAAATACGCGGGTCCTGTCAAAGAACACACACACACACACACAAACACACGGGTCCAGTCAAAGGACACACAGACACACACACACAGACAAATGCGCGGGTCCTGTAAAAGGACACACACACACAGGCACATACACACAAATACACGGCTCCTGTCAACGGACACACACACACACACTCAGATACGCGGGTCCTGTCAAAGGACACACACACACACGCACACACAGACACTCACACTCAAATACGCGGGGCCTGTCAAATGACACACACACAAACAAATACGCGGCTCCTGTCAAAGGACACACACACACACGCACACAGACACAAAAACGCGAGTCCTTTCAAAGGACACACACGGACACACACACACACACACAAATAAGCGGCTCCTGTCAAAGGAAACATACACACACACACACAAATACGCGGGTCCTGTCAATGGACACACACACACACACACAAATACGCGGGTCCTGTCAAAGGACACACACACACAAAAAAGCGGGTCCTGTCAAAGGACACACACACACACAAATACAGGCGTCCTGTCAAATGACACACACACATACAAATACGCGGGTCCTGTCAAAGGACACACAAACACACACACAAAAATATGCAGGTCCCGTCAAAGGACACAAAAACAGGCACACGCACAAATACGCGGGTCCTGTCAAAGGACACACAAACACACACACACACACACACAAATACGCGGTTCCTCTCAAAGGAGACACACACTCACACACACACAAATACGCGGGTCCTGTCAAAGGACACACACACACACACACAAATACGCGGGTCCTGTCAAAGGACACACACACACACAATCAAGTACGCGGGTCCTGTCAAAGGACACACACACACACACACACACAAATACGGGGGTCCTGTGAAAGGACACACACAGACACACACACACACTCACACACACAGACACAAATACGCGGATCCTGTCAAAGGACACACACACACAGACACACACAAATACGTGAGTGCTGTCAAAGGACAAACATGCACACACACACACAAATACGCGGTTCCTGTAAATGCAGACACACACACGCACAAACACACACACAAATACGCGGGTCCTGTCAATGGGCACACACACACAAACAAATACGCGAGTCCAGTCAAAGGACACACACACACGCACACACACACCCAAACACACACAAATACATGGATCCTGTCAAAGGACACACACACACACAAATACGCGGGTCCTGTCAAAGGACACACACACATACACACACAAATACGTGGGTCCTGTGAAAGGAGACACACACACACACAAACACAAATACGCGGGTCCTGTCAAAGAACACACACACACACACACAAACACACGGGTCCAGTCAAAGGACACACAGACACACACACACAGACAAATGCGGGGGTCCTGTAAAAGGACACACACACACAGGCACATACACACAAATACACGGCTCCTGTCAACGGACACACACACACACACTCAGATACGCGGGTCCTGTCAAAGGACACACACACACACGCACACACAGACACTCACACTCAAATACGCGGGGCCTGTCAAATGACACACACACAAACAAATACGCGGATCCTGTCAAAGGACACACACACACACACGCACACAGACACAAAAACGCGAGTCCTTTCAAAGGACACACACGGACACACACACACACACAAATAAGCGGCTCCTGTCAAAGGAAACATACACACACACACACAAATACGCGGGTCCTGTCAATGGACACACACACACACACACAAATACGCGGGTCCTGTCAAAGGACACACACACACAAAAAAGCGGGTCCTGTCAAAGGACACACACACACACAAATACAGGCGTCCCGTCAAATGACACACACACACACAAATACGCGGGTCCTGTCAAAGGACACACAAACACACACACAAAAATATGCGGGTCCCGTCAAAGGACACAAAAACAGGCACACGCACAAATACGCGGGTCCTGTCAAAGGACACACAAACACACACACACACACACACAAATACGCGGTTCCTCTCAAAGGAGACACACACTCACACACACACAAATACGCGGGTCCTGTCAAAGGACACACA